>NC_051399.1:50298492-50325992 GCF_015228065.2 Penaeus monodon | reverse complement strand
AAAGCCCTTTAGAGCTAAAAAATTTTAAACTTGATATTTTGTAAGTTTAAATACTGGCGCGGGGGAAACGAAGGGTGTTTTGGAGTGGTGAGGGGATGGGTTTGATAAACAAAAGGAAAAAAGGGAAAAAAATCTAAATCTTTTTTGTGATTTTCCCCTTTCTTTTTTAGGCTAATAGAACGATTCCTAGTGAATGTCCCGTTTATTTTGACAAAACATTTAATTAAAATAAAAAAATTTAATTTAGCTAATTCCATTTGGGTTGAAGGGTTTTTTTTTTTGGTTGTCTGCTTGCTTCTAAATCACCCATTAAGAATGGTCGGGGTTACCATCCCCTGGGTTTTGGGATCTGAATCAGGCCCGGCAAGTTTTACTAGACGAGAACGCTACCAGGGGGCGCCAAACAACAAACCCCCAAAAGCCACGGGAGGGTTCTTAGAAGGGGAAAAAGAGGGGATATATCTGTTTCTGGTCATTGAGACACAAATATTTCTCTTTTTTTTGTTTTTTTTTTTTTTTTGGGAAGAATTATTGAATGTTTGGATAAACCCTTTAAAAAAATGTAAGAAAAAAGATAATGGAAAAATATATGGATGGAGAAGAGAGAGAGAGAAAATAGAGAGAAAAGATAGGGAAGAGAGAGAGAGAGAGAGGGGAGAGAGAGAGGAGAGAGAGAGAGAGAGAGAGAAAGAAAAGAGACAGAAGGGGAGAGGGATAAAAGGGGAGAGAGAGAGAGAGAGAGAGAGAGAGAGAAAAGAGAGAGAGAGAGAAAAAGACAGAGAAAACCCAAGGGGGGGAACGAGAGAGAGAGAAAAGTTTTCAGAGCGCGGGTCACCACCCTTTGTTTTTGTATTTCCCCTTCGTTCACAGAGGACAGTCTAGTTTTAAATTGTAAAATTTGGGGGCAGCCCTGGGGCAGAACAGTTATGGCTTTTTGCTTTTGCAAGAGATAATCTGGAAAAATTAAAATTTTCCCAATACCACGAATACTACTTGTGTTTCATGCACTTAAAATTTCAAATTGTCTGCCCTTTTTTGGTCTGTATGTGTCTGTCTGTCTTTTTTGCCTGTTTGTTTGTCAAATCCCCTTTTTCCCTCTCTTCTTTCTTATTTTGGCTTTTTTGTCTGTAAACCCTTTTCCCTACCTTTTTATTTTTTTGTCCATCTACCCTATTTATCTGTATACTTGTCTTTTTACCCTGATTATCTTTCTGTCTCTTTCCCTTTTTTCTCCCAAAGCGGTCTGTTAGTTCTCGGGAACTATCGTCGGGCAAGTGTTTTCTTTCTGACTGTCTTACCTATTTTTGTATTTACTTTTCCTCTGTCTATCTGTTGCCCTGTATGTCTTTTTTTTAAATTTAAATTTTCAACTATCTAACAATCTCCAAATCACACACCAATACAACACACACACCCCAACCAAACCCACACACACACACACACACACACACACACCAAAAATTATATATATATAAAAATTAAAATTATATATATATATTATATATATATATATATAAAAATTTAAAAAATTTTTAATATTTATATACATATATTTTATATATATATATATTTTTTTTAATTTTATATATTATATATATATATTATTTTATAATATAACTACCACACACAACCACACACACACACACACACACACACACACACACACACACACCACCCCACACACATATTTTAATTATATATATATTTATTATATATATATATTAATATTTTAAAATTTTATATGTATATATATTTTATATATATATATATAAAATATATACATTCTTTATAAAAAATTATAATTATTATATAATTTTATATATTTAAAATTACAAAATATAGGAAAATAAAATATATATAAAATATATATATAAAATATATTATAATTATATATAATATTTTATATATATTATATATTTATATTATATTTTATATATTTATATATAAAAATTTTGTGTGTGTGTGTGTTTTATATATATATATTATATTTTTTTTATATATATATATATATATATATATATATATATATATATATATAATAAAAATATATATTAAGGGCGCGCACGTGTGTGGGGTGTGTTGTGTGTGTGTGTTTTGTTGTGTGTGGTTTGTATTTATATACTAAAAATTAAAAATAAAGAGAGAGAGCCCTTTTTTAAAATAATTATCTTTTTAAATTTTTAGTTTTAATAATGAAAAAAATGGCAATATTTTTTTGATTATAAATTTTTAAAAATTTATAATGATAAGAAACTGGAATGAGAATTATAAAAATTATTATTGTTGTTTTTTGTGTTGTTGTTTTTTTTTTGTTGTTTTTTGTTGTTTTGTTTTGTTTTGTTGTTTTTGTTTTTTTTGTTTTTGTTGTTGTTGTTTTGGGTTGTTTTTTGTTATTATTTTTTTTTATTATTTTTATTATTTTTTATTATTATTATTTTTTTATCATTTTATTATTATTACTACATTTAATCTTTTATCTTTTATTTTTGGGATACCTTTTAATTATTAAAATATTACTCATTATTCTCTTTTTATTATCTTTTCCCTTATTAATATTTGTATTAATTTATGTTTTTTTAAACTAATAAAACTACTCCCAAATAATAAAATGATAATAATAAAAATAACAATATTAATAATAATAAAAATAATAAAAATAATAAAAATATAATAATAATAAAAAGGATGATGATAATGAAATGATAATGATAATGAAATTTTAAAATTTAAAGGGAAAGAAAATTTATAATGATAATGAAAAATAAAATGATAATATATGAAAATATAATGATAATGTTTAATGATAATTTTAATAATGATAATGAAATGATAATAAAAAAATAATAAAAAGTAAAAAATAAAATAATAACAATAATAATATAAAAATAAAAATAATAAAAATTTAAAAATAATAAAAATAATTTTGAAAATTTATAATGTGGAATTAATCTAATAATAAAAATATAATAATAATAATAATAATGAAAATGATAATGTTTAATTTATAATGTTTTTTAAAAATGATAATGAAAATGATATGTTTAATGAAAATTATAAGGGATTGAAATGAAAAGGGAAAATGATAATGAAATTAAATAATGAAATGATAATGATAATAAAAATAAAATAAAAATAATAATATAAAAATTTATGAAAATGATAATGTAATGAAAAATGATTGTTAATAATAATAATAATAAAAATAATAATATAATAATAAAAATAATAATAAAAAATAATTAATAATAAAAATAAAAATAATAAAAAATGAAAATAAATAAAAATATCAGTTACATTATTATCAAATTGATAATGAAAATAAAAATGATAATTTTTCAACATTTCCCATTATCTCATTATTATTACCTCATTTTTTCACATCATCTTTTATTATTACTATAAAAAACAATTATCACTATTATTTTTTGTCATTATTTTTTCATTATTATTATTATTACCAGTATTTTTAGTATTAATTTATTATTATATTCTTTCTTTTCCCTTAAAACATCCTTACCTTTCTTTAAATTTTATTTTTTTTAAATGATTTTTTATCACTATAAAAAAATTGTTAAAAATGTAATAATAAAAATACAATTATATCAATAAACCCCCAATTAAAAAAAATCATCAAAATGATGATATAATGAAAATGTACTAGTATTTGGAATGGTGAAAATTTAAAATTACTTTAAAGAGTGATTACTGGAAATGGTAGAATTCATTAACGTTAAAAATTAATTTTTATCCTTATTTTATAAATTATCATTATTTCTCATTTGTGTTTTTAGTATTGGGTTTTAAATTACGTTGTTGTCTAAATATTTTTTTTTTTCATGGGGGAATTTGACATTTTTTATATTTTTAAAATTACAAAAACGGGAAATTAAAAGGGAATTTTAAACTTTAATAAAAGAAGGGTTATGCTAACTAAAGCTGCATTAACACCCCCGGTAAAATCACAAACTGTAAATAGGGTATTTGAATAAAATTCGGGAATTTTTGTAAAAATTTGACAGTAAGTAAACGAATCTGATGGATATCATGTTGTCGTTGATTCAAAATTTAAAAAGGAAAAGACAAAATGGTCTCTTCTGATATTCTGTCTACCCCCCCCCCCCTTCTCTCTCTTTTCTCTCTTCTTTCTCGCCATCTTAAAGTTCTAGCTTTTTCGGTGTAACAGGAAACAGAGTTTTAAATGCATTGTTATGTCTGTTTGGGCATAATAGTGGTTGTAAAGGTTTTTCTTTGCTTTGGGGTTTATTAATTTTTTTTAACTTTGGGTGTGGGTTCACAGTGCCCTGATGCTTTTGGTGGTAGCGTGAAGCATCGGGGTACAAAAAAGCAAAAACAAACAAAGACCGAGCATCACATCAACTCCTTGACTTCAGCTTAGGGGGTTTTCCTTTTTTGTATCAACTAGATTTCTTATTTTTCCCTTTAAATTCATTTGGGGGCCCAAAAAAATTTTCTAAAATGCATTTTAAAAAAAAAAATCATTTAATGTTTTAAAAAAATTTAATAGAAAAACTTTGGGTTTAAAACCCCATTTTTTTACGAGTCCTGATATTATATTTTAAATTTAGGTAAAGTAATTATTTTAATTTAAAAAGTTACTGAATAAATTTTTCCATTTATATGAAGCAAAAAAAAAAGGACCCACGCCCCAGTTTTCCTCAGAAAAATAAACGTCAGCACACACCCCCAAAAAATAAAATTTAAAAAATATGGAAACAAAAGTGAAGAAAAACATGATGAGTTTTAAAATACTGGGAAAGATTAGGATAATAATGAAAATTGTAGTGTCGGTTGCGCACTCGCCGACTCTAAGGCCGACTCCCCAGGACTATTTTTCTCCTGGGGCGCTTTTTGTTGGGGCCCGGGTCTTCCCATGACACATGTCTCCCTCCTCTACCAGGGAAATTTAAAGGTTTTGGGGGGAACTTGATCCCTGTCTTGGCTAGGTTTAGACTCCCTCTCCGCTTCCACCAAGCGGGGCCATCACGTGAAACCCGCGTGAGGCAAACCGTTCGCCCGCCTTGGGGCCTCGCCCTCTCGGCTTTTGAGTGCGGCATCCTTCGTACCCCCCCTCCCCCCGGGAAGATCCTGGGCTATTAAGATTTTCCGTTTTTCTTCGTAAGGATGGGCGCGCACTTTTCTGCGCACCCGAACAAAGGGGGGTGCTTCACCCCCTTTGGCGCCTCCCCCAATGGCTGATACAAACTTCGAAAAAACCGGGGCCCCAATGCCAAAAAATAAACCGACGAGAAAGTGTTTACAAAACTAATGTGAAATTCTTTTATATTTTTTGGCCACAAAACCCGTATTTTTAACCCGTCTCGAAATTTTGGAGGGCCCACTAAAAGACCCCCAAGCAAATAAAAAAGGGTTTTATTTTTTTTCCCAAACCCAAAAACCGTAAAAGGGTACAGTCCAAAATGCACAGTTTTCACTTAAACTGTGTTTAAACATTTTTTTCCTAATTTACATTTCCCTTGTTTATTTTTTCTGTTATTTCTACTTTTGGGGCGACGTTTTAAAGGGGGCCCATAAGCCCCGGAAGGAGAAATTTGGTTGTTGATAGTGTTTTTTTTTTCTCTCCCTCTCTTTTCACGGTTTTTTTGGGCCCTTTTGGGGTTTTTGTTTAGACGGGCCGGGACTTCGGGGGTGTTCCATGGGTTTTTGGGGTCCTTTGTTTTGTTTGGACTGCAGGACTATCGGTTGGGGCCGGCACTTTTTTTTGCATATCTTGGGGCCATGCCTGGGGCATGGCCCTGGGGGTCTTTTTTAAGGGTAAAATCCCCGGGTTTTTTGGAGGGAAAAGATTGATTTATTATTTAAAATAAATCTCCGCTCAACACTAAGGCCCTTAGGGCGAATCCTTTTTAAAATACAAATATTAAAATGTTAAAATTTTAAAAAACCCTTCAAAAATATTTTAAAAATAACAAAAATTATTTAAAATCAAACATGATATTTTTCTCAAAATTGTAAAAAATTATTGCAAAAACATTATGCAAAATTTAAAATTTTATTGAAAATATTAGTCTCCCAAAGGGAAAAACCAAATTTAAACCCTCTATATCAAAAATCCTCCCCGCCAATCTTTTTTCAGTGTATAGGGGGGAACTGTACAAAAGTTTTTTTCCCTGAAAAATTTTTGCAAAAATCTTTTTACCTACACGTCATGGCTCTTGGCATCTTTCCAAAGTAAACTGACTTTTAGCCATCATGGGCCCCTTGAGTCGTTTTGGGTGCCCATTCTTAGTCTTTTTAAACCCAAATTTCCCACTTTTCGGGGGGATGGTGCTAGTCCCCAAACCTCCCAAAGGTCTCTCTAATCTCTCGCAGTTTTTTCAAAGGGTTTTTATCCCTCCATTCTTCCTTCCATTTACACAAAGACAACTCCTGATGCTGGTTTTCCCAGGCCCAGTGGGTGCATCAAAGGAGCATCCCCAAGGCTGAGGGGCAGCTCCCTTTTGGGGGCCCTTCTAAATCCCTCGCTCATTCCCACTGATCCCAAACGGGGCTGGCACTCAACACGGGGTTTTATTTTTTTCCCTGTTAACATCAGTGAAAACCCAAATTCTTAAACCCTCCCTCAGACTGGATGTGACATTTTAAAGCTTTTGATTGCTTAAAAGGCCAACGAGGTCACAATATACCCAAAAATAAAGGGTTTTCAAAAAGGGATCTCTAGCATCTTAACTGCTGCAAGGATGGCATGTAACTCTCCCGTGAAGATCGAGGCTGTTAGAAAGAGACTGCCAGTTTTGCATTCTTCCTTCTGCTCACTCCCTGCAAACCCCAACACCATTTTCAGTTTTTCAAACCATCTGTATATTTTTTGCATCTGATCCTTGGTCTTAAAAACGGGGCTGGAAATCTCTCTCTGACTTCTCTTCGTCCTCCCCTTTCCTAATTTAAAACCAAATCCAGCCAACCTGATTACCCCAAGGGGGGGAATTTGGGGGAATTCCAACACCCAGAACCTTTTTGGAACCCTTAAAATTAAGATCTTCCCCCAAGTTCCTCATTCTCCAAACCAAAAGGTCGGCTACCCCAAGGGGGTTTAAAGCCCAAATCTGGATTTTAAATCCTGGAATCCTTTGTAGTCTCGTGTTTTAATCAGGTTCATGTAGCCCCGGGTTTGTAATGAAAGAGGTTTTTCTCCACTCCTTTTTTTCCTGCAGCCTGCTTTGTGTCCTTGCCCCTCCTGTAAGTTTTCCCTCCTGAGCAGTACAGTGTAAAGCCCTCTACATATGATTACATGTTTACGCAGGGAAAAACCCTTTTTACGATGTCATTTATAGAAATGGAAAACAGGGCCCAAAACTTAAGACACCCCTTTTGGGGGGCCCCCCTTTAAGCTAAATTTCCCGGTTAGAGAAACTGTTTCCACCCCAAACTCAAAACTTCCTGTTAGCAAGGAAGCTTTGTATGAAGGTAGGAAATGCTCCTCTTAAACCAAGGGTCATACAGTTCATCAGTATCCCATGTTTCCAAGTAGTATTTGTCCCTTTTTTAAAACGTCAAAAAAGACTGCTAACATTTTCGTCGGTTTTCGAAAAAATTTCTGAAATGGGCAGTTTCCATCCTTACAAGGGCATCTATGGTAAAATTCTAAAATCTTCTAAACCCACAATTAAAATGGGGTCAGCACTTTTTCCCTTTTTTCTGGGCAGCCACGCCCAATCTGAAGTTTCCCAAACCGTTTTCCGAAAACAGCTGGTGAGAGAAATTGTTTTTAAATTTTCCCCTGGTGTGGAAGCCCCTTTTGCCGGGTTTTAGGGACAGGAATGATTATACCCTTTTTTTTCCCATGTGGGGGCACTGAAACCCTCCCATAACCTATTGAATAGGCCCAAACGGGAACATCTGGGAGTTTCTCCTGTAATTTAGATTACTTTGGTAGGGAAAATTTTCGTCACCCCTTTGGGGAAATTTTTTACGGCATCCTCCCCTTGTGCAAAAATGGAAATTTTAAAGGGAATTTTTCTGTTTGCAGCCCCTCTCAAGAACGACCTGGGTTTCGTTCCTTTTCGCCCAAGAGTGGAGAACCCGGCAGCGAAAGATCTCTAGAGGAATCTCTACCAGGTTTAGCTACTCATTAGCAACATCTTTTTGTCTTTTGAGGGTTATCCCATCAAAATCTTCAAAGCAGATGGTGCCCATTGTTAGGGCTTTTTCCAGAAATTTTATGCACCTTTTCCCATACCCATGCAAAGGGATTTAATCGGGAGACAACTGCCCTCTATGTTTGTCTACTAGCCTCCTTTACACTCGCCGGGCCCTTTGGGTTTGGGGTTCTTTTTGAAATGGATAAAGGGTTTACATCGCGGGGGCTCGGTTCAACTCCTTTAAATGCAGTTTTTTCTCTGACAATTTTGGTTGGCTTTCATCAGACCACCTGGTACAGGAGGTTGAGGGTTTTCCCCCGCTTTTTTTTGGGAATGGATCTTCTGCTGCGGGGTGAATTCGGGGATGTAAGTGTTAACAGCATTTTGAAAAACACGGGAATCATTCCGACCCCTTGGGAAATATTGATCAAAAAAGATTCCATCCGCATTTTTCAAGTCCCCCTCTGCATTCCTTGGGCTGGAACCCCATTCCCCTCAAAAAGTTTTGGAAAGTGGCCGCTTCCATGTAAGCCCTTTCCATACCTGACAAGTAAAATTCTCTTTTGTAAATCTGACCCAAATTGACAGGTCTATTTGGAGAATGCCCTTTAATTTAAATTTTTGGGAAATGTGTGGGATTTCCCACTTTTCCCAATAAAACTGAAATCTACCCCTTAAAGAACAAGGACCCAAAGGCATTTCCTCGGGGGTTGCAAAAAGGTTTTCCCCCCAGAGGTGATGCCGCCCCATTGAAAACCCCTCCCAAGAGTAAAATGGTTTGGGGGAAACTGTCCAAGTAAAATCTTCCAAATCATCCTATTTTTTGAATTATTTTGGAGGAAGGAGATAATCCCAACAGTGTAAAGTTGTGTCAACCCTTTATTCTCACAGCCTTCCCCTCAGTTTTTGTCTGCGGTGGGGGCCCTTGGAAGGAATATCCGGAGGTACCATTACGGGCTACCCCTCCATGGGGGCCCATTATAAAGGTTCCCATAAGGGGCTTAAATTTTGGGAATCCTTCGGGGAAAATGGGATTTTTTCCCCGGTCTAATCTCTTTTAGGCATACACAAACGGGGTTATATGAACTTTTCAGATTTGCAGTTTTTTCCCCATTTTTGCATGTTTCCCCAACATTTTCCTTGTTTAAAGGGTTCCTTTCCCCAAAAACTCCCATTCAAAAGGTTTTTGGGAAAGCACCTGTGGTCTGGGTTTGCCCCAAAATTTTTGGTTCCCTTTCCAGGTTTCTTGGGAAAATTTTTTGGGGGTTTTGTTTTACCTGGGGAAACCCAATTTTCCACGGTTTCCCTTTTTTGACGGCTCAAAAAATTTCCCTTTCTCCGGGAAAAGGTAACCTGACCCTTTGCTTCAGGGGCATTTTTCCTAGCCAGGGGCCCCCTGTGGTGTGGTGGCACAGGAGGGGTCCCCCGTTGGGTTTTTCTGAAGCCCTGCCTGGGGCTCCAAAGCCCCCCTTTTTTGAAGGGGTTTTTTTGAACAGGGCTTGGTTTCCCCTTTGCCGGGGCCAAAGGGCTTACCTGGCTTTTGCTTTTGGTGGGGGTTGGCAGCGGGAACTGCCCACCGTTGGGGCCCTCGGGAGCCTTACCTATGGCCCCAAAAAACTTTACTTTGGGAGGAGGAGTTCTCCCCCAATGCCCCTTAAACCCATGGTGGAATGCACTAGGGGCCCTTTTTAAAGCATTTGGGGACTGAGGTTCAAAGGAAGTGACAGAGTGTGGGGTGTAAAAACACCAAGGTCACTCTAAATCTGTGACAAAACCCTCAACCATTAGGTACCATCCCCCGGGGGGGGATGCGAGGTCACGTTAAACATACCTAAACCTTTTTTCCCCCGTTTTATTTTCAAAAATATCAAGATCCATAAATTGATACCCATCAAGGGCCCCTCACTACCCAGGTACTTATTAAAAGAAAACTTTCATTTTCCAAGGGTTAAGTTTTTCTTTGGGTGGTTTGAGGGGGAAATTTTTCCCTTTCTTACCGGGTTTTTGGGGCCCCGGGGAAACCTTAAAATTTCCCCATTTTTTTTGACCTTTGGGCTGGAAATTTTCCAAAGGAAAACTGTGAGGGTTCCCCGGGGAATGGTCGGGGTTTGCAAAGGTCGCCCAGGGAGAGAGCTGGGATCTTTGAAAATTTTTTAGTACTCATAAAAAATTTAAAAATTCTTCGTTTCTTTTCCCACCCCCTCCACCCCCATGGAACCCAAACAGGGGAAGCTTATTTGGGGGCTAAAATTCCCCCAACAGCCACAGGGGTAATAAAGGAAAATTTTTATGCGGCCCTATTACAGTACGATCGCGGTCGGGGGCCCTATGCTTTACCGACTAAACGGGTGCCTGGTTCACCCTAGCCATATTTGACCAGCCGTTGCTTAAACCCGGGCCCTTGTAAACCCACCTTTTAAACCAAATGAGGCCCAAAAGAGGTGTGTCTTTAAATTTTGCGGGAAACAGCTTCAGCATCCTCAACCTCCAGGACCCCTTTGTCTTCGGGAAATACGGGATGCCACCCCTGGCAAAACACGGGGGAGATTTCCCCCCGGCCCAAGAGGGAAATAAACCGGGGTTTGGGTGCACCATCCCGAGAGGGGAAAGAATTTTCCGGGTCCTGACTTCTTTTCTTTGTACTGGGGCCCTTTCTCTCATGTTTTTGGGGTGCTCCCCGCTTTGGGGGTTTTCCTCGCTTTGCGACGGATTGCCCGAGTTCGTGTCTCTATTTTAAAATTTAAAGTATTTCCAGGGGGTTTTCGTGTGGGAAAAACCCGGGTTTATTTTTTGGGATTTTTGGACTTTGTGCCCTCTACTTTTCCCATCTGTAGGGTGCACCCCTTTTTACTCTGTCCCAAGCAGCACTTTGTGAACCCCAAAGTGTAAAGAGTACAAAAGGACCACTTCACATAAAAGGAACCTGCTTGAGGATCCGTCCCCCCATTATGCCAATTAATGTTTTAAACCCCAAAAATACTTTCAGGCCCCATTTATTTTTTATTTTTTAGTTTCTTTTACTTTGTCTTGATTTTTGTCTTGATCCCTGCCGCCCGGGCATTTCCATGACCCTTTTTGGCCCCCCTTTTTGGTGTTATTATTTTATCGGGCTTTCCCAATGCTAAATTTTATTTTTTTACTTTATTTTTCCCTAAATTATTTTTTCCTTTTTTTTTTTGTGTTTTTTTTCCCAGAGTTTATCAGCCTTTTTTTTTTTTTTTTTTTCAAAATTATCTCCATTTTGGGTTGGAGTTTTGGGTTTTAAATTAGGGAATGGAAGTCTTCGGGGCTAAACCTCTGAGTAAAAAACTTAGGGAGTTGGTACCCAAACTTAGGGGGGGAAATAAGGTTAGTTTTTGGGGAAATACTCTGGTGTTTTTTTTAAATTTTCATCACCCTGCTGTGATCGATTGGGGGAGGTACGCATCTAAAAAAAATTCCCTGACTAAATTTCCCCTGTAGCCCCTCCCTAATGAGTGAATTTGCTCAAATAAAAAAATATCCCAGGGTAGAGCTTTCACTATTCCCATCAGATGAACAAATGATTTTTAGACCCTTAATTTCTGGTTCTGACCAAGGCTGAATGCTTGAAACGTTCGGGGGGCCCGGGTTTCCCCTTAAACAGCATATTGTTTTTTTTACTCTATCTCGAAACCCCCTAAAAGGCTGTAAGAAGGGAGATGAAAGGGGTATTTAAGCTGATATCTAGAACGACCAAAACTTTGCTATATTTTGGGTTTCCCGCTTGCGAAAGTGGTGCTAAAACAAAGGGAAGAGGAAGAATTCTATGATCAAAAATTTTTTTTTCCAAAACACATCCACGCAACCCCTCAGCCTATCTATCTCCCTTTTACATTTACACTTACATATCCAACTTCAGCACCTCCCTCCCCTACTTTTTCCCTTTCCCCCCTTCTTTCTACAACATTCAAACCCCCCTACCCAAGACACACATTTTCCCCCAAACCCATAATCGGGTGGTTGGGGTTGGGTAGGCCCTTGGGAAACCTTTAAAAATCCGTTTTTCTGCAGACGATCTTTTCCTAAAAAAAAATCCATATTCTCGGTTTTAGCCCAAAATAAACCAACATATTGAACTCCTTTCTGGGTCTATGCCCCCTACAAAAAAGAAAAAAAAATATCTATTAAATTAAGAAAAACAGGGGAAAACGAGTAAAATGGAAATTTTTTGGGGCTTTAAAAATGAAGCAAAAAGAAGACTTCATTATAATAAAAAAAAAAGAAAACCTATGAAAAGGAGAAACCCTCACTACAAATACAAAAAAAGAACAAAAAAAAAAACAAACAAAAAGGTTAGGACCCCCAAAAAACCAGGAGGGGGAAAAAAGTAATTCGGGGCACGGCCAAAGATGGGAAAAAGAGTTGGGGAGGGGAAAGCTCTTGAAAGCCTGAGCTTAGAAGGAAATTTGGGGTGTTACCCCTTTCAATTTTTTAATGGGTTGACCTTTATTAACAAGAGTACTACCAGAAGAAACACATAGATGATGTTTTTTGGGATAAACGCTGAACACAGGGCTTTCGTGCCACCTGCCAGCCTTGGGGGGGGGGCCCGGGGGCTGATGGGGCCTTTCACGCGGGCCGCTGGACACGACCTAATGAAGGACAACTTTGGGTGGTCCTCTTCGTCCTCTTCTTTCCCGGTCCTTGGTGTAATCTATCCGTCCTCGGCGTCCCCCACGACATTTACAGGTCACTCAACTGACAAAATCGTGGGGTAAAATAGATACATCATAATCTTTTTGCCTGCAACACTACAGCCACAAACCCTTTTTAAAGAAAAGGCTTCAGTATCTTCTGTTTTGCGTGGATAGTGACTGAGGGACTAGTGTGTGGGGTGATTGACAGTGACATGAAAGAAAAAAAGAAAGAGAGTGGGCCCACACAGAGCGGAAATGTATGACAAACAAAGAAGATTAACGCTCAAATAGCATACTTTCATTTAAAAAACAATGCTATTAAAAAAAATTGTTTTTACAAACCCCACTTAATTCAACCCAAATTTCCGATATGCGACAAAAGGGAGCAAAATGAACGTTGTTTAAAAAAATATTTGCAAGCTTTTTCCAAGCAAAACCTCTCAGGTTTAGGAAAAACTCTAGCTATGCTGTCAGACTTTAAAAACGGGGGGGTGCTTAAAACCCAAAAAGCTGTATGAATGAAATGAACTGAAAGGCCCGGAAAAAACTATAAATAAAAACCCCCCCCACTCTTTCTATCTGTGTTGGGGGCTTGTGACTTCTCTACAGCTATCTATCACGAATGAGGCGAATATTTGGGGTTTACCCAAAACATGCCCAAACGACTTTTTGAGGGTGTGGGAAAAACGTGATTAAAAAGTGAAAAATGATTTCCCATCCTACATTAATGAATGTACATAAATGCAGGTTACACCAATCGAAAATTGCGGATCGAAAAATTAACTTCGGTTTTTTCTTGTACCCATTAAACGGAAAAATCGGAGCGGGGAAACTATCAGGCGATTTCGCAACCCCAGGTTTAAAACAGGCATCCCTTTTGTACTGTGATGTGGGGAAGGTCCTAACGCTATACTCAAAAAATAAAATATTAAAAGTCACGTTTTCAAGCTCCGTTCTAAACGCTATAGAACAATGCCACCATTGACAATGTAACAAAGCTACTCGTAATTTTCCCATGGGGCCTATAAAAAACAAAAAAAAAAAAAAAATAAAAAAATAATAATAATAATGGGACTGTCTCTCAAACTATCTCCATGCCGACCGTCGGAAGTGAGAGAAAAGTTTAGGTTAGGTCAAACAGGAAAAGCGCAAAAAGAAAGAATCAAAAGATATGATAATTTGATAAAAAATAGTGTTATATCGGCTTGTCTCTTTATTAAGAAAGGTAAATTTCGGGAGGTTTTGGTAAACACTACTGAGTCCAAAATTTCTCCCTTTTTTTTTGTGGAGCTTACAATTGTGTTCTTTGGGGAGAGCCCTAGGGTGACGAGTGAGTGTTAAATTTTAGGTTCCGCGGGTTAAAAGGCCCCGCCGCAATATTACACTCCCCGTCAAGTCTGAAAAACTCCACGGGGATTGGCGGGGGGGCCCCACCCAAACTCAAAGCCCCGCTCTAAAACCCTGTGCAGGAAACTCGTCCGAGGTGGGGCCCCCACAGCACTGCTGATCTCGTTTTTGGGGTCTGCGGGTTAAGTACACAAGCACGGGGTAAGTGCGCAGGGCCCAGGGGAGCCCGCTGTCCAATGACGCCGGAAAACCCAAAACCCGGAAACTATCTGAATTTTAGGGTTTGGGGTCGTGCTTTTCTACATTTTCCCCTCTCCAGAGAGTGAGGAAAGCGGCGAGCGAAATACCAAAAGTTAATCACTCCGGTGGTCACCAGTAAGTAAAATGGATGGGGGGAACATCTACTTTGAGGTTACTGGTGTCTTATCTCTTTGGGGATTTTTTGTTTTGGGGGTTTAGTGCCCCCTGGCTGCTGGAAGGGGGGTATTAAATTTTGAAATCCCTCATGTGCTCAAAATCTGCCTTGGGGATGTGGAAACAGTCCTTTGGGGCAAGGGGCCTGCCAAAGGGAGTGACCAGTGGGCCTCATGACCCAGGGGGTGTTTTGGGCCAAAGTGTGGCGGGGTCGGGTTTCCAGGGGGGGGGGGGGGGGGGAAAGGGGGGGGGGTTGGGGGTTTTGGGGGGGGGGGGGGGGGAAAAAGGGAAGGGGAGGGGGGGGGGGGGGGGGGGGGGGGGGGGGGGGGGGGGGGGGAAGGGAAAGGGGGGGGAGGAAGGGGGGGGGGGGGGGGGGGGGGGAGAGGGGGGGAAAGGGGGGGGGGGGGGGGGGGGGGCTTTAATGGGGTTTGCCCCTGCCGAATCCCGAAAAAAAATACTTCCAAAGGAGGGGCGGCCCCTTCTTTTTGGGTTGGGGCCCCGGTTTGAGCTAGGGGGCCGGGAAAAGGGGACTGGGGAAAGGGGTGGGCCCCGGGGAACCGGGGTCTAGGGAAACCGTTTTAAATTTCCACCCTTTGGGGGAACCCCGGGGGGAAAAGGGAAATCTTTGGGTCCCAAAAATTGGTTGGGGTGAAATCAGGGGGTTTTTTAATGGGGACGGTTAAGCCGCTTGGGCGAGAAGGCCGGGCGAGGTTTGGGCATTTTGGTTTGGGGGGGGCGCGTTTGTTTGTGTCCAACCGGAAAATAGGCCCCCGGGAGTTTTGGGGTTTGGGTTTCCGTAAAAGGGGGCCCTGTGAGGGCTTCCGAGGGGTTCCCTATTTTTCCCGGGGGTTTGGAGGGTCGTGGGGGAAGGGGGCCCCGGTGGAAAATTTTTGAAAAAAAAATAATCCATATTTTTGGGACGGGGGGACTTTGCAAAAAATTTTTACCGCTAAATTTTGGGGGGCCGCCCGGGGCAAGGGGGCAGGGAGGTGGGACTCGGTTGGGCCCGAAACCGGGACCGGGGGGGTCCGGGGGGTTTGGGCAAAGGCTTTTTTTTGGGGCACCTGGGGTTTTTGGTGGACCCCCGGTGAGAAGGTTGGGCGGGTTCCTGGGAAAAGGCCAATGGGCAAGCCCCCTTTAGGCCAAAACTCCAGGGGATTTCGGGCTAGGAAAAAACGTTAAAGCCGCCGGTTGGTTGAGGACCTCCCAGGGGCACCCAATAAAAGGAAGGCAGGTTGTTTGGGGGGCCCGGGGGGGTCTGGTTCCGGGGATTGGGTGCCGGTACGTTGGTGAAGAACGCTTAAGGTTTCCGGGGGGGGGAGGGGGCCACCGGCTGGCGGGTTGGGTTCCCTTGAGGAAAGGGGTTTATAAAAAAAATTTTTTTAAAGGGGGTTATTTTAAAAAAATGGGCGGGGGAAATTTTCCCCGAACCAGGTAAAGAGATTACTTAAAAAAACTTCCTTTTTTTAAAAATTAACCCCGGGAAAGGCAAAGAAAAGGGGGTGGGGGGTTTAATAAAATTATTATATTTAATAATTAATTAATTTTATAAAATATTTTATAAATTGTTTTATTTTTTAATTTTAAATGTGTTTTTTGTGGTGGGGGGGTGGTGTTGTTTTTTGGGTTTCCCTGGTTTGGTGGTGTGTTATGGGTGGGGTTTTGGGGTTGGTTGTGTTTTTGTGTGGGGGTGTTGGGGGGGGTAAAACAAAAAATACAATATGAAGGGGAAAAACAAAATTTTTTTTTCTTTTTTAAAAACAAAAGGGGGGGTTTCCCAAAAAACCAATTTCCACGGTCAGTCGAAACCGTGGAAAAAAACAAAAACCTGACTATCTTTTCCCCCTCCAAAAAGGGGTACCCAACTGGCCCTGGGGGTCAAAGGGGGAAAGGGTTTTCCCCTTATTAAAAATTTTTTAAAAAAAAGGAATTAAATTTTTTTAAAAATTCGGGAAAGTTTTCCAAAATTTTTGAGGATTACAATTAAAAAAATTTTTTTTTTCAAAAGTAAGAAAGGACCAAGAAATGTTGGGGTGGTTTTTAAATAAATAAAAAATATTTATTTTAAACCATAATCCCAAATATAAAATTATAGTTTATTTATAATAAAAAAAAAATTTAATTAAATTTTTGGTTGTTGTGTTTTTTTGGGGTTTGGTGGGGGCCTTTTCTTTTGTTGTGTTATTTGTTTGGTGGGGTTTTTGTATTTTTTTTTTTTTTGTTTTAAATAAACCAAAAAACAAGTAAGACCCATTTTCCAAAAAAAAATTTTTTTGTTTTTTTTCCAAAAAAATACCAATAATTGGTTTTAAAAAATTTTTTTCCTTAATTTTTTTAAAAAATTTTTTGGCTGAATAGGGAAAAGTTATAAAAATTTACCAAACCCAAATCCCGACCCAAAAATCTTTTCCCCCTTAGGTTTCCCAAACATTTAAAAGCCCGTTTTTTTTCCCAAAGGGGAAAAAATTTCCCGACCCAAAATATTAATAAAAAGAAAAAAAAGGGAAAACCCTTTTTTTGACCCCCTTTGGGAAAAAATTACAGAAAAAATAAAATTCCCAAATTTTTGGGGGTGCCTAAAACCAAAAAACTAATATTCCCCCAAATTTTAAAGGGGGCAAAAGCAAAGTTTAAAAAAACCGCAACAAATTTTAATTGGTTTTTACCTTACACATTTTAACCAAAGGACACAACCTTACCAAAAAGCGGAACTCCCTTAAAAAATCATACAAATTTTCAGCTTTTTTTTTTAACTGGAACCAAAACAAAAAAAATTCCCATTAACTTTTTAAACCCAAATATTTGGGGTTTTAAGTTTGCAAATTAAAGTGGGAAAAAATATTTATTGTATGAAAATTAAAGGGTAAATTTTACTTCCTTTAATTATGTTTATAAGGGAAAAATTAAATAATAAATTTTTAAAATTTTAATTTTATTTTATAATTTTAAAAAAATGGGAAAATTATATTATAACAAAGTTTCTATTTTACAAAAATTTATAATATAGAATATTTTATAATTAATATTAAAAAATTTTATATTAAGAATTTTAATTAAAATAAATCCTATAAAATAATATTAAAATAATAAATATTAAGAGAGAAGGGGAGGAAGGGGGTCCAGGGAAGGGGAGGAGGAAGAGGAAAAAGTAAAGGTTCAGTAACAAAGAAAAATTAATAAATTTTTAATTTCTTCTTTTAACATATAGGGGGAAAAAAAATAAAATTTTTTAAAATTTGGTGGGGTGGGTTGGGGTTTTGGTTTGGTTAAAGTTTTGGTAAAAAGGTTGGGTTTTTTTTGGTTTTTTTTTTGGTTTTTCCGTGGTTTTTGGGGTTTTTTAGGTTTATTTTTTTTGGGGGTTGGTTTTTTGGGGGGTTTGGGTTTGGGGCCCGAGGATTAATTTTCTCCCCAAAAAAAACAATTTTAAACATTAAATTTTTAAGATCCAAAAATTTTTGGGAACGATTACCGTTTCTAAAAACCCCCGTTTTTATTTTTTTAAAACTTTATGTAAAATTTGGAAAATTGGGAAAAAAAAAAGGGGGCTTCGTTTAAATTCCTCACCATTTTTCTATCTTAAAACATTTATTTATTTAGTTTTTTATTAAAAATTTTAATTGATTAATTTTTATGTTCCCTTTTACTGTGGCCTATCTTCCCCTTTTCCTTTATATTTTATATAAAATTAAATTTTAATAAAAAAATTTTTTTTATATTATTTTAAAATTTTTTTTTGTTTTTTTTTTTTTTTTTTAGGGGGAGGAAGAAGGGGGGGGGGGGGGGGGGGGGAGGCAAAGAATTCTATGAATTATGAACCCTTGAAACCTTTTTTTCCAAAATATAATATTTCTTATCTAACTTTATCTTCCAGATTATAAAAAAAACCCTTATTCAAAAAAATCATAAAATAAGTGTTGGTTTTTGTGTTGGGGTGGTGTGTGGTTAAATTTTTTTAAAATTTTTGGTTTTGGTTTTTTTGGTTTTTTTTTTGGGTTTTTTTTTTTTTGTTTAGGGTTTTTTTTTTTTTTTTTTTTTTTTTTTTTTTTAAAGAAAAACGACCCCTTTTGGGAAAAAAACGACCCTTCATTTAAAACCAAAAAAATTCTTCAAAGGTTTTTAAAATAAAAAAAGGGTTTAATTTGGGGGGGTTTTAATTTAAAAAGAAAGGGAAAGAAAGGCAATACAGGCCCAAAAAAAAAAAAAGAAAAAACCCAAAATTTTAACTTTTTTCAAAAAACCGGTGGGGGAAAAATTCACGTTTTTTTTCTCCTTTTAATTGGAATTCCGGGGGGACAAAAGGGTTTGTTTTCCTTTTTTCAAAAAAAACCAAACCTTTTTCCTTTTTTTTAAATTTTGAAATTCAAAAACCCAATTATTTTTTAATATTCTTTTTTCCAAAAAAAAAACCAAAACCCGACTATTTTATTTTTTACTTTGTTTTCCCCCCCGCCCTTTTTTTTTAAAAACTTTTCTTTTTTTCTAATTTCGTTTATAAATGGTTAGCGATCGTTCGTTAAAAAATGATATTTATTAAATATTTTTAAAGAGGTAAATCTTGAAGAAACGCTGTTAAATTTTTTTGGACACTGTTTAAAATTTTGGCCAGCGAAAAAAATATAAAGACGGGGAAACAAAAAGAAAACAAAAACTAGAAAACTTCTAAGAAACTTATAAAAAACTATTTTTTGTCATGTTATTGACCTTTTTTCCCCACAAAGATTTTTTGATTTTCTTTTTATTGAAAAATAGCATTCTTTTTCATCATTATCTTCATTTTTTTTTTGTTGTGTTATTATTATTAGTAGAATAGCATCATTTTTTTATTATTATGTTTATTTCTTAAATTTTTTTTCATTATTTTCCCCCTTTTTTTTTTTTTTTTATTATTTTTAGTATAGTAAATTTTTTCTTAGTAGTAGAAACTTTTTTGTTTGTCGTAGTAATTTCTTTATAAAATATAATAAAAAATTTAAAAAATCTAATAAAATATTATTTTATTGTTATTTATATTATTATTACTTTTATCACTTCATCTCATTCTTTTAATTATAACATCATTTTTATCCCTTGTCATCAATGTAATTTTTGTTATAATTTTCCCTTTTTATTTTTCTATAAAAACATAAAAAATTATAAAATTTTAAAAATAAAAGAAAAATGATAAAACTGCTTCTAAAATAATAAAATATAATGAAATAATAACTAATTATCCTTATTACCATGATTATTTTATTGGTTTTCATTTTTTTTATCATTTTATTTTATTAAAAAAATTTTTTAAATTTTTATCATTAAATTTTATTATCCTCCTAATCATTATCATTATCAAGATTATTGTTATTATTCCCTTTTTTATTTTTTTTCATCATCATCATCATCATCATCATCATTATTGTCATTTTATTATTGTTATCAATTTTTCCCTTTTTTAACCTTTTTTGACATTACCTTTCTGAAACCAGCAATGGGGATGAGATTATGTAGGTATTTTTTGGGGGGGGTATACATAAGGGCCCAAAACATTTACCAAAAGACCCCCGTGGCTGTTTACCCCCCAGCTTTCCAAATTCCCAAAAAAGGAACTATCGACTCAAACGAAGGCCCTAAAGGGAAAAGACTTAGCCTTCGCCCCCAGGCAAAGGGCGGCCTGACGGGGGACCCCCCTGCTCAAACCCTTTTTTAAACCCCTAGACATTGTCTCCCTTGGGTTTCCCTTTTGTGTTTCATTCTTCAAACAAAAGAGTCAAAGGCCGTAATACCCAAAATCACTACCCCTGCTAAAGGGCCAAATGTACTAGAGGTTTTTTTTTTTATAAACCCCTTTTCGGTTCCCCCTTGGGTCCCGAATCTGAGTTTTGAGAGGGCTTCCCTTCCCTGTGATTGGGCGTTTTTGAAAGAAAAATTTTCCCAAAATTTTTAGTTTTTTCCAGCTTTTTTTAATTTGTTGAGCTTAAAAAATTTCCCGAAACTACTTGGAAAAATCCCTTTAAAAAGGTTTATGAAATAAAATGAATAAGCTGCTCACAATAGTTTCATGTTGGGTGAAATCGGACATCTACCGAACTGGAAGGAAACAAAAATAAACCGTGCATTTTAAAAAATCCTGGTACGGCAGCAGTTATGCGGAAATGAGTGGCATATCCGGTCCCTCATATATATACATATCATACAAAATCAAAAACAAAACACTTTTACCCTATAAAAATATATATATAATCTAATAATATTTTTATATATTTTATATAATATATTTCAAAATTTCAAAATACTACACATTTAAAAAAGCACATCATCATACATCACAAAAACACAGACACCCCCACACACCACACACACACACACACACACCACACACACCCACACACACACACCCCCCAAAACACACACACGCACACCCCCCCACACACCCCCACACACGCACGCCACACACAACACCAAACACTTTTATAAATTTATGTGTATATATGTTTTATTTTTTTTATATATATATATTTATATATTTTATTATATATTTATTATTAAAGTTTCATATTATTATATATTATATATATTATATTTTATATATATTATTTTATGCAAAATATATATATATATATAATATATATATAATATTATATAAACCCTTAAAATATATATATATTATATTATTTTAAAATATATATATTAAAATTAATGAAAAAAAAAAAAAAAAAAAAAAAAAAAATATATATATATAATTTTTTTTAAATTTAAAAATATATTATATATATGAAAAAAAAAAAAAAAAATATATAATATAAATATATAGATATATATTTTATATATTTTGTGCAAATATATATACCCTTATATATTATATATAATATATAAATAAAATTTAAAAAATATATATTTTTAAATATATATTATATATATATATAATATTTTATTAAAATATATATATATATATGGGTGTGTGTGTTTTGTGGTGTGTGTAGTGGTTTTTGTGTGTTTGTTTGTGTGTGTGTGTGTGTGTGTGTGTTTGTGTTTGTGTGTGGGGAAAAAATTTACACACACAGATACATGTTAATTTTGTATATATACTTTAAATTAATATTAAAATATATATTATATATATTTTATTAAATATATATAATTTTGCATTAAAATTTTATATATATATATATTAAAATATATTATATATATATATTTAAATTTTTCCGTACAAAACCCACACACACACAAATATTATAATATATATATTATATATATATTTATATATATATATATATATTATAATTTTATATATAATATATTTAAATCTATATAATACATTATATATTTTATATATATATATATATATATTAATATATATTTTATATATATATTATATTAAAATTAAAATACATATAAATATATATAAAATATATATATATTATATATATATATATAATAATTATAATTAAAATTTTATATATTATATAATTTTTTCTATAAAATTTTATATATATATATTCCCCCTCTATATTCTTTATATACTTAAAAAAAAATTATCATTTTTAATATATTATTATAAATATATTTTATATCTTATATATATATATATTTTTATAAAAATTATCTATATTTTTTTATTAAAAACATATATCTAATAAAACATAATTTTATATATATATCTAAAAATTTTTATAAAATAATATATATATTAAATAATTATATATTATTATATTTTATTTTAAAATTTTCTTTTATATATTAATATTTTTATATAATATTTTAAAATCTATATAAAATAAAAATGTCCATATTTTATTATTATATATATATATAATATTAAAATATAAATAAAATACATTATTATTTTATATATTATAAAATATATAATTTTAATATATTATATATATACATATAAATTTATATATAACAAAACCCCCACAATACACGCGTGGGTGGGTGCTTCATGCAAGGTGATTTTGAAGCCCATTGGGGTGGGGATCCAGTGGTGTTAGGTGCTTGCATCCTTCTTTTTGCTTTTCCCCGGCCCAAACCCCTGGGTCCTAGTAGGAAAAGGGAGGACTTGGAAATTCCTCCCCTGCCAGTTTTAGCTTCTTTCCCTCCCTCGAACCCTTTTGCAGTGCCTCCTCTTCCACCCATGGGGAAATGGGGAAACCCTTTCAGTCCCAAAGGGTAAACTGTGGGGGAATTTGGTGCAGCGGAAAGGCCCCCAGGCGTGGGGGACACACCCTAGCCCCCTACCCAAATCCTGCCCCCCCCCACCCTGGGGTTAAATTTGGGTGGCTTGGGGGGGGTAGGGGCCCTTTCCAGTCCCCATCCCCCTCAGAAAATCCTCTGGCAACACTCCCCAAAAAATGGGTTTTCTGGGGGGAAAAGGGTTTTGTCCCCCCCACCCAGCCAAAAGAAAGGGGGGCTGTGGGTCCCACTTTTGGGCTATGAAGCTTGTGGGCAAAGCCCTTGGGAACCCCCCAGGGGATGGGGGGCTCCCAGCACGTCGACCCCTCCCTTTATATGGGGGAGCGTCCGGGGGTGCGGCAGAGGGGCGTGCAACTGGAGTGACCCCCTGAGGCTTTTAAACCCAGGCCAAACTTTTTTGGGTAGGCCTTTTGGGAAAATCCGGGCCCTTTTCTGCAGGATGGCGTTTTCCTCTGCTATCATGGGAAGTGAAGCGGCTGGGGGTTGAGGTGGGGTTTCCCTCCGGAGGGGAGAAACCTTTTAGCGGTACAATCGTATGGGTTTGGGGCACCCCACTACTGGTTTGGCGCAAGATGGTCACCACCTCCTGTTTTTGGGGGACCATAGCCCTCTCCACCGGGCTTCAGGCCCCTTGGGATTCAGGTGACACCAGTTTTAAAGAGCGTATTTTTGGCATTAAGACTGAAACATGCTTTTGGCTTCATGTCCTTATTGCTTTTATCACCCTACCGATGGGATTAAAACCCCGATGTGAAGAGGTTTTTCTAAAGCCAAACTCCATCTGTGGTAGACAATTGCCCTTTGGGGATATATTTGCTTCCCTTTTGGGTCTTCAATGCAGTATCGGCTGTACCGAGCTGGCTGTGAGATGTCTGTCGGCTGGGATCGGGGTTGATCCCAGAAGCGAGAATAAAGGGTCCCTTTTCTGGGACTTTTGTTAGGTCCCAAAAATAGGATTCTGGCTCCCATTATAGCACTCCCACCCCCATTGCTGGACCCCAAAGGGGGGCAGCGATACGGGGACCGTGCCCAAAGGAAAACAACCCCCATTTTTGTTAGCACGCAAAGGAGGAATTGGGACTACCATAAAGGCCCGGGTGTGGCTACCCGGGGGGTTTCCCCTTTTAAAACCCCTCCATCCCTCCAGTGGCCCTCGGGAAAATGCTGAAAGGGGCAAGGAACGTTTATCAGGATTCTTGCGAGGAGGTTAAAAGGGCCCTTTTTTGGGAAACGAAACCCTTTGGCCCCGCCTACCAAACCCCGAGAAAGCGGAAATCAAGCCCTCCTCAAAAGATGACTGCAGTCCGATCAAAGGATGGATGCGTCTCTCAGATTTTTGTTGGGGGTTTGGGGGGAAGTTGGGCCCAGTAATTTGAACGTTGTACCAGGTAGACCCCCCAAACTTTGGTTTTTATGCAAGCATGTCAAAATCCCTTGCCGGACCCCCCCTCAGGAGGACCTCCTACCCTAACCAATTTTTAGGATAAATTTCCAAGTTAAAGAGTGGAAAGCTGCGGCATATGTGATACCCCTGCTGAACTGCAAAAGGCTGGGAGGAACCTTTTGGCTGGGGGCCGCAACTTTTTTAACTGCCTCTGGCAGTCTGGTACCATTCCCCATGACCAGCTAAGGGGCGTGATCATCCCTCTCTAAAAGGGAAGGGGGATCTTTGGGGACTGTAGCAATTTTACCGGGGCATGTCACTGCTCAGAAAATACCCGGGCAAATTCTCGCATACTTCTTAAAACAATCAGAAACCACCTACTGGGGCATCAGAGAGGGGAAGGCAGTCTGGATTCACTCCGGGCAATCCCAAATAACCGAATCAAGCACTTCGAGTAATTGCAGAATGCTGTCGTGAGTTTGGTCAGGGGTTGCTTAAAACCCTACATCGACCTCAAAAAGGTGTTTCGCTCGGTGCATCGGGAATCACTAGGGGAATCCTAAACCCTCAGCAAATGCTGATGCAGAATATTGGCCTAATAAAACCCTTTACGGGACTGAAAGTGCTGAAAGTGGGTGGGGGTCGTCAAACTTTTTTCCTTTAATCCGGGTGGGGCAAGGCGGGTTTCCTTAAAACCAACACTTTTCATTTCATAAATCTAGTTTTTGTATTGTGTTTTCTTCTTCCTTAATATTATTTTTATATAAAATTATTTAATAAATTTTTAAATTTTTTGCTTGGGGGGGAGGGGTCTCTCCCTCCCCCCAGATTACTTGTCCTGCCTGCGCTGCGCAGGCACCAACCAACCATGAAGCTTTTGGGGAAAAACCCCCTTGAAAATCCCCAGGTGGAAAAGGCCCCACACCGCCGACCCCCTTTATTTGGGCGCATTGGCGGGAGCACAGAGGTGGCATGCACCCGGTACCGCCCAGGGCTTAACCCAGGTGAGTTTTTCCGGGAGGCACTTGGAATGCCCGTCCTTGGGGCAGGATGAGCAGTTACCTCTGCTATCGGGGAATTAAGAAATTGGGAGTTTGAGGTGGCTGCCCTCTCAGAAAAGGAAAAGACCTGGCATGATCAGTAGGGGGGGTAACCCCACTACTGGGCGCATGATGGGCCACCTCCAGGTGTAGCCATGCCATCTCCCGCCACTTCGCCCTCATAAGTTAAGGTGACACCAGTTTTTATGACGTATTTTTGGCATTTAGACGAAGAGCCTTTGGCTTCATTCTCTTATTGCTGTATAAGCTCCTACTGAGTATGTAAAATCGTGCAAAAGAGGCTCTATGCCCAAAATTTGCATCTGGGGCGACGTTGCCCTGGCGAGATATTCGATTGTTCTGGGGGGGCTTCAGTGCGGGATCTGGCCGGACCGAGATGGTAGAGATTCTGTCGTCCCCATGGCTCGGCCTGATCCCAGCAGCGAGAACACTTCCCCCTTTTCTGGGGCTTTGCCAGTCCCAGAAAATGGGATTTCGGCTCCTGGGATCAGCACTCCAACCCGCATTGCTGTACATGGGATAGTGATACGGAACATGGCCCAAAGGGGATCGCCCTTCTTGTTAGCAGAATGGGAGGGTCCTCCAAACTGCAGATTTATCGGAGTGCCGAGTTTGTGACCTAGGTACCCCACGGGGCCCTCCAAAACTCTCTGTCCCCCCCAGTGGCCATCTAAGATGTTTCACTTGGACAGACTAAGGGAGGAGGAGTGTGCTCAGGGGTTTCACCATGGCAGTCGTCTGACTGATTCAAAAACTTGTAACCTGAGGGCCCCCAGTTACACTGGGGGAGTTCTTTCAGTACAAAACACTGGAACAGGCCAGAAGTCCATTGGTGTACGCTAAAGGGGCAAGGCAGAAATCCATCTCCCTGGAGACATTAAAGGCCCTGAAGTGTGTCGCTTGGCTCGGCCGAATAGCAATCAGGACTTGCGTCGTTCCTTGGTGCGTAGGACTCAGACAACTGCTGAGAAAGACAAGGAACATTTTTCATCGGGAATCTTGCTGAGGAAGTTGAAGGCCATTTCTTGGTAAACAAACCTTCTCCCTGCCTACCAACCCCTGAGAAGCTAAACTCTAAGCCCCCCTTTGCAGATGAACTGCAGTCCATGAATGTTGGGCTGAGTATTTTGAGTATTGTCCCAGGTAGACCCTCCAACAATTAGTTTGGATACAAGCAATGTTACAATACCTGTGCCAGACCCACCCACTGTGAGGAACCTCCTACCCTAACAGAGGTTAGGATGGCAATTTCCCAAACTGAAAAGTAGGAAAGCTGCAGCATATGTGATATCCCTGCTGAACTAAAGGCAGGGGATGAACCTTTTGGCTCGGGGCTTGCATACAGTCTTGGCTGCCATCTGGCAGTTTGGTACCATTTTTCCCTGACATGTTGAGGGGCATGGTCATCCTTCTTTGGAAGGGGAAAGGGAATCGGTTGGGACTGTAGCAACTACCATGGTATTACACGTTCAGCATACCAAGGCAAAGATTTTGCCCACATTTTCTGAAACGGGTCTGCAACCACCTACTGAGGCATCAGAACAGGAGCAGTCTGGATTCAAACCTGGCAGTCCACAATGGACCAATACTAGCGCTTTGATTAATTGTGGAACGCAGTTGTGAGTTTGGTCATGTGTTGCTTCCAGCCACATCGACCTCAAGAAAGCGTTTGCATCGTGAATTGCTATGGGTGATCATGAGACTCAGGGAATTCCCAACGCAGATTATTGGCCTAATAGCAATCCTTTATACCGTACTGAAAGTGCTATAAAGTGTGGTGGGGGGTCTGTCAAGTTCTTCCCTGTTAATTCAGAGTGAGCAAACTGTGTCCTTGCACCAACACTTTTCAACCTGGATAATGGGCAGAGCTACTAGCCAAAGTCAGTGTGGAGTAACACTGGGCAATATAAAGGTCTGAGAGCATGACTTTCTGATGATGTTGCTATCCTATCTGAGTCCCTGGAATCACTGATGGCGGCTCTTGATGCATTTAGTAATGCGGGGAAGCCCTTGGGCCTAGAGGTCTCCTGGACGTAGACCAAGATTCAGGACTTTGGCAGCCTGTTAGGAGAACTCATTCAAACGATGCTTGCAGCGAGGATGTTGAAGTTACAGAGAGTTTTGCATACCTTGGTAGTGTTTCCATATGTCTGGGCTGTCAGACCAAGAAGTCAACAGATGGATTGGGCTGGCAACAGGAGCCATGATCTCGATCAAAAAGACAATTAGAGATGTAGGTATCTATGCAGAAGGACCAAGCTACATGTCTTTTAAGGGCCCTTTTATGCCATTTGCTTATGAAAAGGGAAACCTGGATGCATTAGTGCCTTGGAGTTTTTTTCCCATT
>NC_051399.1:50267504-50270004 GCF_015228065.2 Penaeus monodon | reverse complement strand
TTGTGACTATCGGATCCCACTGACGACCAGAAGATTATTCAAGCAATCCCGTCTCGTGGTCCTGAGTGCTAGGCAAAAATAGTGTTAGAGAGCAGGATTTGCCAACAAGGTTCTTCGGGAAAAAATATTATCTTAGGGCAACTAAGGCTTGTTTACGGTGAACAACGGATGGTATCGTCATTGTGAACTATATCTTCATTTTGTCTGTAATAAGGTTAAGTCCAATAAAACAAAAGGTAAATGATTAGGGACACTGAAACGTCTTATATTTTTAGTGTTGTGTGACGTCGATTCCTTGGCCGGGTATATAAGGGGGGTTTAACCGCTTCTGAGCATTGCCAAATGTTTCGTTGTGGTAGAACGTAAGAGCTGGAAACTGTGCTTCCGCGCTTTGTCAAACTTGAAGTGCTTCTTATATCTACAACAAAGTCTTATCAACAACCTTCTCCTTTACTGAAGTTCTAAGTAACTTTTTAAATCAGGTAAGTTATATTATTATTAATCAAAATCGATGTCTATGTTTTCCATTTTGTTCCTAAACAGACATGTCCAGCCATACCATCTTCTAGCTGATGTAATTCATTTGGGATAAAAACACAAAACATGATAAGGAATATGAAATTTTATATACATACATATATATATATATATATATATATATATATATATATATATATATATATATATATATATATATATAATTTTATAATGTATATATTTTTAACACAGCCCGTCAGTGAGGCTCAACACCGATTGTGACACGATACAGCAATCCGGCAAGAGCGATCCCGTCCCCATGCTGACTCGGGTCCGCAGCAAGACGTTCATCGTCACCGGCGAGGCGCCCGAGGGCATCCCGAGCATGGGCACCGCTGTCAAGGGACTCCTGATGAACTGGCTGAAGTCTGGGAGCGTCTTTGCTGCGCAGCAGAAAGGTTTTATCCTCCCCGGAACGTGGACTCAGAGCGTCACGATGGCCAAGTGAGAGGGGTACTCCGAGATGTGGCAGCGTTCACAGCTTCAGCCAAAACTGCATTGTTATAGAAGAGATGTAGTGCTTTAACCAGTCTAAGATGTCTTTCTAAATATTTAGAATGGAATCCTACCAATATTTTGGAAAGTTCATCGATCATGGTTGCGTAATTAAGATACATTTGATCTCATTCTTCCTGTTACTGGAAGTGACTAGAGAAATGGCGAATAAAGCAGTGCCGCCAATAAAAGCGATATAAAACTAGGAATAACCCGCAAGTGTTTCTTGCCTCCATAACCTACACCGCCACAGGTAGTGTAGGTTATGGAGGCAGTACGATGTGTCGTGGAAATCCAAGCTTTGAAAAGCTGGTAATATGGACAAATCTTACTGATAGATTTAAGATAAGCATATATGATTTTCTCTGTACTAAGGTCCGGAAATTGTTGAAGACACATACTGTAATGACACACTGTTATGTAACACATGTGATATAGATGTTTAGGTTTAGTATGAAATGTATACGACTATATTTTATATATTACATGACATTTTTATACTGCTGGTAATATCCCAGAAATTATATGTAATAAATGCACCAATTTACAATTATCTAACAGTCATTTTCCTTATGCTTAAAAATCTGTGAAACCGATTACTCTAGTTTTTATGAACATAATGAAATTAAGGATGTGTATGTGTGTATATGTATATATATATATATATATATATATATATATATATATATATATATATATATATATATATATATATATATATATATATATATACACACGCATGCGCATGCATACATATACACACAGACACAAACACACACACACACTATGGAATGTCAATAAGCAGATGCAGGCAACGGAAACAGCATGGGATGTAACCTCGCCCCCCCCCACACGAGGAAGCAAATGACCTGCAGCTAGTGTCCCGATTCCGGTGGACACTCGCCATTTGTGCCCAGTCTTCAGTTCGGTCGCCGTAGCCTTCGGGCTAGTACAGTGTGTGTATGTGTATATGTGTGTGTAAATATATTAACATAAGGATGTTTTTTATATATAGCTAAGCTTATATATATATATATATAATATATATATATATATATATATATATATATATATATATATAATATAATATGTGTGTGTGTGTGTGTGTGTGTGTGTATAAACATATTTTATAATACATATATATATATATATATTATATATATATATATATATATATATATATATATATATATAATATATATATATATATATATATATGTATGTATATAAGTATGTTTATATATGTGTCGCCCTCTCATCCGAGGGGTTGGCGGTTCGCGCCCCGCCCAGGCACGAAAAGTGCCTGGGCCACAGCCGAGTCAGCACCAGCTGACATACGTGAGCAAGTCGGCATTAGTCGACACGGGCCGGGCTCCCCTCATGGGCATAGCCCGGGCGAGGCTAAGCTTCGAATATCGGACTTATCCTTATCGCCCCCCCCCACGCCCCCACGCTCCTTCCACCCTCG
>NC_051399.1:50264288-50267404 GCF_015228065.2 Penaeus monodon | reverse complement strand
ATATATAAAATATATTATAAAATATAATTATTATATATCTTTTTTTTTTTTTTTTATTATTTATTATATTATATATACAACAAACAAACAAAATAAATACTATATATATATATATATATATATATATATATATATTATATTATATATATATATATTAATTATATATATCATATATATATGTTACATATATATATATATATATATATATATATATATATAATATATATATATTATATATTATTACACACACATAACAACTACAAACACACACACAACACCACACACACACACACACACACATTATATATTATATATATATATATATATATATATAATATATCTATATATATATATGTGTGGGTGTGTGTGTGTGTGTTGTGTGTGTGTACAACACCATATATATATTATATATATATATATATATATATATAATATATATATATATATATATATATATATATATATATATATGTACACACACACACAACACACACACACAACTAAACAACAACATATATATATATATATATATATATATATATATATATATATATATATATATACTATATATATACATATATATATGTACACAACACACACACACACCACACACCACACAACACACACACTATATATATATATATATATATATATATATATATATATATATATATATATATATATATATATGTGTGTGTGTGTGTGTGTGTGTGTGTGTGTGTGTGTGTGTGTATGTGTGTGTGCGTGTGTTGTATGCGTATGTACGTGTGTGAGTGAGTGAGTGTGTGTGTGTATGCGTGTGTATGTGTGTTGTATGTGAGTATGTGAGTGTGTGTGTGTGTGTGTGTGTGTGTGTGTGTGTGTGTGTGTGTGTGTGTGTGTGTGTGTGTGTGTGTTGTGTGTGTGTGTGTGTTCAAGTTGAAAAAACGAAGGGAAGCCCACACACACACACAAACCACACACACACACACACACATATATATATATATATATATATATATATATATATATATATATATATATATAAATATATATATATATATATATATTGTAAGGTTTTCAACCTCCCTCCCCAACCCTGTTTGATATTCAAATAGTACGACATTGTGAGGTTGTACGCCTGGCAGCGCGTGGACGCTGCCGAGAGGACAGTCGGAGGTTGGTTGAGCAACACCCGGGACATCTATCTTTATTATTGTCACACTGTCCCTGTATTTCTCCTTAGGAAATAATAAACTGAGAGTGTGCCCATTGTGTTTCCCTTCTTCACCAAGTCTGGAAGGCACACAGACACTGAGGGCACAAACCTACGCAACATAAGATGCGCAGTGAGTATTTAGAAGAAGCACCGGACGATTCCGTGACCGACGCCGCTATGATACTTCAATTAACTGCCTCCTCCAAGATTCGTGTGCAGTGCTGGTAGTGTTATAGTGCAGTGCAATGTTATCTACGTTGTGTAGTGATAGTGTTGTGCCTAATGAGATAGAGGAAAGATGATGAAATGGCTTTATTGAGGGACATCGTGGGAGTGTAAAACAAACACCTTCCCCTTTCCGTGTTCGCAGGCGCACTGGCCCGCGGCACGTCGGACTTCCCGCCCTCCCCAGCGAGTAGACTCGCCCGCCACCTCTCGTTCACCTTGCATCAACACACAAACGTGTACATCACGCACTCACTGCTTGCACACCTTAACACACACCAAATCCTGCAATGCCTAGGAAGATGAAGGGAGCCAAACGGAACATTGAGTCTCCTAACTCAACGTCTGAGGGAACGCCTACCGCACCACCCACCTCTACTGGTGCCTCACCATCCGATTCTACCGTACCACCTACCCCTCCTGACGCGTCGCAGAGTGACGTTGCTGCTCTACTGCGATGGATGGTAACCAGGGATGAGGAGCAAAGAAGAACTGAAGTGATTCGGGAAGAGGAACGTAGGAGGGAGAATGCAGAGCAGAGACGTGAGGAGACGCAGCGTTTTGAGTACTTCATGGCAAGCTTTGCCGCGCAGCATCAACCATACACAGATGGCAGGATGAGAGACCCCCCACAGGCGACCTAGTGATGCCGCCAAGTCGCACACCTGCAATGTATATACCAAAGGCCTCCCTCCAAATTCCACCTCCACTTGCACCTGATGTTACGCTTCAGGCCTTCCGGGAATGAAGACGACGGTGGGAAGATTACTCCATAATGGTAGACTTAACCAGTCTACCACAGCCAAAACAACACATCCAATTACGTATGTGTTTATCTCAGGAGACACAGCGAATACTGGAACACGCCTTACAAGTGCCCCCAGACTCCACATTGTCAGTCACAGATGTGCTAGACAAATTGCAGTGGCACATCAAAGACCAGAGCAATGAAGCACTCCGTAAACGGGCCTTCTCCAACTGCAAACAAGCAGAAGGAGAGACTTTCTCTAGAATTCTATGTCTGTCTCAAGACCCTATCTGAAGAGGTGGATTTGTGTAAGGCTAACGACAGCAGGTGTGAAGAGGCATGGATCAAACACGGGATCCTCATGGGTGTCAGAGATGAGAAGTTGGTACAGAAACTCATCTCCATGGACGCTTCTTCCACACTTCAAGATGCTGTGACAGAGTGCTGTGCATATGAGGCTACCAAATCTACCACATCTGCCTTGAGGGATCCAGCTGCTGTCCGTACTGTGTCCCAATACAGGAAGGGCAAGAAAGTGGCCAGTATGACGAAAGCAAGCTCACATACTGCTGCACCCTCGCACAAGGCACCCTGCAATAGTTGTGGCAAGCAACATGCCCTACAGGCCTGCCCTGAAATCAATGTTGTATGCTGTGGTTGTTGCCGCAAAGGTCATTGGTCACACACGACCAAGTGCCCTGTTAGCACTACTATGTGTGCATCCTGCAATAGATATGGCCACTTCACAAAGCTCTGCAGCACTGAGGCAAAACCTAAAGGCCCAAAAGGACGTGCAAAGCCGAAGCCTACCCTCAACGTGATTTGTTCACAGTCCCCGGATCATCAACACAGCTCTGGACAACAGAGTACAAGCTACATCCGAAGACTGGAAATGGGCTCGCGACCTTTGCCAAAGCCTTCACCGACTATTCAAGTCAAAATCGC
>NC_051399.1:50256966-50261688 GCF_015228065.2 Penaeus monodon | reverse complement strand
TATTTATTATATAAAATATATATATATATATATTTACAACTATGTTGCGTGTGTGTAAAAATGTGTGTTTTGTGTGTGTGTGTTTGTTTGTGTGGTGTGTGGTGGTGGGTTTTTGTGGTGTCTTTGTAATGTGTGTGGAGACGTTTATTTTTTGTGGGTGTGTGTATGTGCATTTGGGTGTGTGTTTGTGTGGGCGTTTTGCGGTGGTGTGTGGTTTTGTGCGTAAACAGCCAAAATACACCCAAAAAGTACCTTTGAACATGGGTTTGGACAACTACAGTGGGCCGGTTTAAAAAGTAACCCTTGGGTTTTAGAGATTCCCAAAGACGTTTAAAAAATTTGCATAAAGAGGATGTATGATGTATATATAATATATAATAAAATATAATAATATATATATATAATACATATAACATACAGATACCCCTTAATGTATATATACAATTTATCCTATTATATATTTTAATATACATATTAATTTTAATAATAATATATTATAAAATTTTATATATATTTATTTTTGGGAATAAAATTTTAAATAAATAATAATATAATTGATATATATATAATAATAATATATATATATATATATATATACACACAACACACACACATATATAACATACATATTATATATTAATAAATTTATTTATAAAATTTAATTTTTATATAATATACATATATATAATACAAAACACACACACACCACACACACACACACACACACATATATAAAATATAATATATATTATTATATATTATATTATATATATAAATATATATATATACACACACACACACATATATAACATATATATATATAATTAATATGTGTGTGTGTTGTATATAAATATATTTTATATTATATAATATAAATATATATAATTTATATATATATATATATGTGTTGTGTGGTGTGTTGTGTGTGTGTTGTGGTGTATAATATATTATGTATAATATTATTATATTTATATATAAATATATATATATATTATGATGTATATATTGTGTGTTGGGTGTGTATTTAAAATATAATTATATTATTATATATATTTATATATATTTTAATATATATATTATTATATATATGCAAATATAAATATATATTTTATAAAATAATATATTTTATATATATATTATAAATATAATTATAATAGGATAATTGTAATAACATGTATGGGTTATCTGATTATATAGTTTATATTATTAAAAATATATATATATATATATATAATATATACATCATACATACTCTCTCATGCAATTCTTGAAATGCTGTCATTTGGCAATCTCATAATACTCCAAGGAGTTGACTTTTAACCCGGGACCGTGAGTTGTAAAACCATGATTCAAGGGTACTTTTGGGCTGTATGTTGGTGTTTACCCCCAATACCCCAAAACCACACACACAGCAAACACGCACACACAAACACATACACCAAAATGCACATACACACACACACACAAATAAATAAACGTACGTACACACACACATGTACATACAGACACACACAAATACACACACGCACACACACACACACACAAACAAACACACACACACACACACACATTTGTACACACATGCGCAGACATAGGTGTGTAAATATATATATATATATAATAATTTTATATAATATATTAATTTTATATATATAAAAATTTATACATTATAAATAATATATATAAAATATAAAATATATATTATATATATATTATTATATTATATAATTTTGTGTTGTGGTGTGTTGGTGTGTGTGTGTCGCGTCACACAACCCAAACATACATACAATACACATACACACACACATTATTATAAATTATTATATTATATATAATTACTATAATTAATATATGAATAACATTAATGCATATGTAAATATATATAATATATATATATATATATATATATATTATAATATCTTTTTTAAGGGTAATTTAGTTTGAGCCGCCGTGGTCACAGCATGATACTTAATTGAGTTTTCATTTTGTGAGATCTGGAGTGAGTAAGTGGTATGGTCCCCAGTTCCTTTCCCACGGAAATGCCGGTTTTACCTTTTAAGTAATCATTCTCTCTATTTACCGGGGCTTGGGACCAGTACGACGACGGCTTCCCCATTCAGTGGCTAGATAGGAATCGGGTGAATTTCCTTGCCAAGGGAAAACGCCCCGGCCCGGTGCCGAACCCTGGAATTTCAGTTTGCCGTCGTGAGTTTTTGAGTGCGATGCTTAACCACTGCCCACCGGCCTCTATATGTAATATTAAGAGGTGAAAATATTTTATATATATATATAATATATATTAAATATATAATATATATATTACACACTATATGTATATGTAATATTTGTTTTGAAAAATTATATATTCATAATATATTTTAAATTTAATATTTTAATATATATATATATATATTATTATAATAATCATTTTTGTTATATAGAATATATGATATATAATACGCACAACACACACACTATATATATATTATAATATAATATATTATTATATTTTTAAAATTAATATATATATATATGTATTATATAATATATTATATATATTATATATATATATATAAATAAAAACACAACAAACAATCAAATAAAATATGTGTTATATAAATATATTATATTATTATATATATATTATAAATATATATATAATATATATATAACACAAAACACAAACACGGGTTGAAATGATATATATATAATATATTTATATATATTATAAAATATATATATTATGTGGGTGTGTGTGGTGTGTATGTGTTGTGCGTGTGTTGTCATTATATTCGTGCCTAATGAGCGGTATTGACGAATTATTTGGCCCCAGTCCCCTTAGGGGTAAACATGCGGGGAGGGAGTGCGAGACCTCGTCCTGCTTGCTCACCCATGGCTAGGTAGGCAATCGAGGGGAAGTTCCTTGCCCAAGGGAAAAAACGCGCCGGCGGAGATAAACCCCTCGAACTCTAACCACGCGGCCCCCGTGGCCTCATATATATATATAATATAAATATATAAATAAAAATAATAAAATATAGAAGAATATTATTATATAAATTATATAAAATAAATATAGGTAAGATATATATATAAAAAATTTTTATATATAATATAATAATAATATATATTTAATATATATAATATAATATAATAATTATAATATATATTATATATAATATGGTGTGTGTGTGTGTGTGGTGTGTGTGGTGTGTGTGGGGGTGTGGAAATATATATATATATATATATTAATATTTATATATAATATTATATATATAATAATATTGTGTGGTGTGTGTGTGTGTGTGTGTGTGTGGGGGTGTGGGTGTGGGTGTGGGGGGGGGGGGTATGTGTAAAATATATATAATATATATATAAATATATTAAAATTAAATAATATATTTAAATTTTTGATAATATATATTTTATATTATATAATTTATATGTTAAAATATAATATATATTATATATTATTAATATATATAATTTATATTATAATATAAATATATCATTGTAGATATAAAATATATAAATATAATATATTATTTTTTATATATATTTTATATATGGTTGTATGTATAAAATACATATATATATATTATATATATATATATATATTTATATAAAAAAAATATTACAATAAATACAAAAAGATGTATGTGTGTATGTAGAGTTAAATAATATATAATATAAATAGTATGATATATATTATGTATGTAGTCTTATGTATTATATTTTTTGGAGTGTGGTGTGTGGGGTTGGAGTGTGCGTATGAGAGAGAGTTGGTGTGTATGTGAATGTAGTGTGTGAATGTGCTTTGTGTGTGTGTGTGTGTGTGTGGTGTGTGTTGTGTGTTGTGTGTGTGGTGTGTGTGTGTGGGGTTGTGTGTGTGTGTTTGTGTGTGTGTGTGTAAAAAGATAGATGGGTGTACATATTTTATATACAGACTAGAAAAGTAATTTATAGAATTAGAAAAGTTAAGATCAGCATATTTCCTTCTACATTTGTCAATGCCTGTGCACGCGACAAAGACTCTCTCTGTGACATCACACACTGCCGGAATATATAAAGCCAGTGCAAACAATAGCTAGGTAACAGGTGACAAGTAGCGCAGCATCAGCTTTGGTTTCCCTTTTCCTGTTTCTGTGCAAGAAAGTGGGGGTAAGTGTCTTGTCAGGTGCAATTGGAATCCCAGGAGTCAATCGCACGGGAATATCGAAAAGATAACGCGTCTGAAGGGTTAGTAATTTTTCCCATCATTTTCTTTTTTCATGAGTTATTTCGTCGATTTCCTCGTCTTTTGTCGTATATTATATATATATATATATATTATTTAATAATATATATATATGCATATAATATACGACATATATATAGGCCTACATTCTTCTGAAAAAAGGATTTCCCCAACCACTACGAGGGGAAGAGACCGGAGCAGTCTGGGTTTTCTCCCGGAAGTCCAAATAGACCGAATACTAGCGCTGATTTAAAGTGGAACGCCGTCGTGAGTTTGGTCGAGGGTTTCTTTTCAAACTACATCGACCTCAAGAAGGCGTTTTTATCGGGGGTTAATCGCTATGGGGGACCCGAGACTAGGGGAATTTCGACGCGTTATGGGCCCGTAGCAAGCCTTTTATGGTACTGAAAAATGCTGTAAAGTGGGGGGGGGTCTGTGAACTTCTTCCCTGTTAAATTAGGGGTGAGGCAAGGCTGGTCCTTGCA
>NC_051399.1:50239768-50242268 GCF_015228065.2 Penaeus monodon | reverse complement strand
CCATCAGGAACCAACGCCGATTCTTGACACTCTGGATCTTGCGTCTTGTGAAAAAATCCCGGGGAGGGGGGAAAACCATTTTGCCATTCATGCCGTGAGTATGATGAACCGTATTCATATTGACAAATGTAGACAAGGTATGAAAGAGAATGAATATCTTCACAATACAAGAGATGTATTTGACCGGGTTTCGATTACGTCTTCGTCAGAAATCATACATTGAGAAATTACATAGAAAATTATATACAGGCGTGAGCTGACAAAATACCTGACTGTGACCTCCTATTCGTTGCTCGTAGGATTGTTGCTGTGACCTTGGATAAATCTGAACCTGCCCGATGCCGTGTTGACATTACTCTCCGCGCGATGATGCTGCTTCCATAATTTTCTTTTTAGTTGTTCAGTCCTTCATGGACTATTTTTGCGTCCTTCCAGTTTGGTAGATGTCCAGCTTCATCTACATTTTTTTCCACCATGGCATGGGGAAATTCTGTGGTGACGGATGTCGAAGCGGGGCACCAGCTCCATGACAGACGCAGAACTCCCCACTGCCGAGACACCACTTCTTCTCCTAGTGAAGTTATGCGTGGACTTCGGTACTTCGAATTTGCTGGGGATGAATACCAGCAGAAATTTGTGGTCTCGCCTTGGGCTCCCCCTTGAGTGCCGTCATGGCTTGCTTGTTCAAAGGAGGGCGCTGGAGAGGGATAACTACAGGGATATAATCGGCAGGCATTCAACATGGCTTCGATACGTAGATGACGTCCCCGTCATTGTCCCCAGGAGGTCGTGCTTGCAACATACACTAACGCGACTCAACTCCGTTCACGAGAAAATCCAGTTCACCGTGGAGGAGGAGGAGAATCAGAAACTACCTTTCCTGGACACTCTGATCCCCTCGGGGTGACGACGGCCTACGTTCTCTGTATACAGAAAGCCTACAAATAAAGATGATTATATCTTACTACTCCGCCCACAGCAAACAAAACGAATCTGGTGTTGTGATTGGCTTCTTCCTCAGAGCACTGGATCTGCCCGCCCTGAATTTCTCGAGGATGAGGTTGCCTATATAAAGTTCTTTCATGAAACACAAATATCCAAGAGGCTTCAGTTAAACCTCAGAAAGAAGGCGGAGAGCAACTTGTAAGAGCAGACCCGCACCCCCTTCTAATAATTGTCTCATTTTACCGTCATGTAACGTTTCCCAGGCGATCAGCAGATACTTCGGCAAGACAGTGAAATCGCCAGCAAAATCCGGGGAAAGATACATGACTTAATACGTGACAGAAAGCAGCCCGAAAACAACCCTTATAGTGTTGTATATCGCATACCCTGCATCGGTTGCGATACAGCATACTTTGGGGGAAACAGGCCGTGGTTTCAGCACCAGGATCAGCGAACATCGAGCTGACATCCGTCACCACAGAAAATTCCAATGCCATGGTGGTACATGTAGATGAAGTGGACATCTACCCAAAATGGAAGGACGCAGAAATAGTCCATGAAGGACTGAACAAACTAAAAAGAAAAATTATGGAAGCAGCATACATCGCGACGGAGAGTAATTGTCAAACCACGGCATCGGGCAGGTTCAGATTATCCAAGGTCACAGCAACAATCCTACGAGCAACAAATAGGAGGTCACAGTCAGGTTTTTTGTCAGCTCACCCCTGATATATTTTTTCATGCAATTTCTCTAAGATGTTTTTTCTGACGAAAAAAGTATCGAAACCCGGTCAAATAATCTCTTGTATTTGAAATATTCATTCTATTCATACCTTGTCTACTTTTTGTCAATATGAATCGGCAACTATATATATATTAATAATATTATTATTATATATATATATTATATATATATATATATATATTATATATATATATATATATATATATATATATATATATATATAATATATATATATATAATACTATAATATATATTATATATATATATATATATATATATAATATATATATATATATATATAATATATATATATATATATATATATATATATATATATGAACCGTATTCATATTGACAAATGTAGACAAGGTATGAATGAGAATGAATATCTTCACAATACAAGAGATGTATTTGACCGGTTTCGATTACGTCTTCGTCAGAAATACATACATTAGAGAAATTGCATAGAAAAATATATATCAGGCGTGAGCTGACAAAATACCTGACTGTGACCTCCTATTCGTTGCTCGTAGGATTGTTGCTGTGACCTTGGATAATCTGAACCTGCCCGATGCCGTGTTGACATTACTCTCCGTCGCGATGTATGCTGCTTCCATAATTTTTCTTTTTAGTTTGTTCAGTCCTTCATGGACTATTTCTGCGTCCTTCCAGTTTGGTAGATGTCCAGCTTCATCTACATGTACCACCATGGCATTGGAAGTTCTGTGGTGACGGATGTCAGCTCGATGTTCGCTGATCCTGGTGCTGAAACCACGGCCTGTTTCCCCAAAGTATGCTGTATCGCAACCG
>NC_051399.1:50212268-50214768 GCF_015228065.2 Penaeus monodon | reverse complement strand
CATATATATATATATGTGTGTGTTTGTGTGTGTGTTTTATATGATATATGTATGTATAATATCTATATATATTATATATATGATATGCATACATATACAATACATAATACACACACACACACACACACACACACAACACACACACACACACACACACACACACACACACACACACACAATATATATATATATATATATATATATATATATATATATATATATATAATATATGTATATATATTTTCACACATATATGCAAGTATGTATGTATATTCATATACAGAAGATATATTTGTACATACACACACAAAAAAGAGAGAGAGAAAAAAAAACACACACACACAAGACAAAGGGTAAATATCGGCGGAATATTCGAAGTTATTAAGGAAAAATCCAAACTTCCTATCAGTTCCGCTGACAATCCCGCCCCCGCCTCCGACCGGTTCCGCTCTGTGCCAGCGACCTGCAAGTCCTCCTTGCACGGGCTGCATTTAGTCACGTCCCCGGCTGACCAGATGTAGCCGGCCGCTTTGGCGCGGGTCCGGACTTTCGGGGAAAGAATGCCACGAAACACGGGGGAATGGAGGAGAGGGGAGATATGAACAGAAAGGAAAGGTGACGATAGGATAACATCAGAATAATGCGCGTGGTAACGATGGATTATTTGAAGATGAATATGACGTATATAAATACGGCACTTATACTGTACGTACATGCACACATATACACCCACCCACACATCCATCCACACATATACGTGTATAAGCATATATATATATATATATATATATATATATATATATATATATATATATATATATATATATATATATATATATATATATATATATATTGTGATAATGCTGGAGTTGATGATAACTGTGTCTGCTTCCTGTGTATCGACCTGCGCTAGTCTCCTCACCCGACTACGGATTTTTACTTTGCAAGACGTAACCCAAGGGAACTGGTGTTGGAATAATGTATACTTAGTCGGGTTCACATTCACATTCACGGTTCACAGTACATAGTATGACCCTTCTTCACTGTATAGTGAATAACGGGGAAGGAGCTCAGAACATACTTGGAAATCTAAGGGAACGAGCTGGCGACCGCTGGTCCGTGGTCGGAGAGAGCCGGTTGTGGCTCGCTTATTTATCAACTTGTCTCTTTATAGGTATATGTATATATATATATATATATATATATATATATATATATATATATATATATATATATATATATATATATATATATGTGTGTGTGTATATATATATATATATATATATATATATATATATATATATATATATATATATATATATAAACACAAACACAAACACAGTAACGTGTACACAAAGATGAAAAGAGAAACAGCCACAGTAGAAAATGAAACCAAACCGTAACGTTTCGAACTCTTCACGAGTTCCTCTTCAGACGAATAAAATCGAAATGGATACAAGGAGATAATATATTATAATTACCAAAGCCGACAAAGGTAATAACGTAGTTATCCTTAATAAATCTGATTATATAAGCAAAGCTCATTCCCTTTTGAACGACAACTCGACGTATCAAAAACTGCGCTCCAACCCGTATTCTTCTGTCACGGAGTCATTTCGTAAAAACCTTAGACGTATTGCTGCCTTTTGTCCTGACCCCAAATTCTTTGATCGCTTTAGAACGGTTAATCCCTCTATTCCGTATTTTTATGGCCTTCCTAAAACTCACAAACAGGGCGTCCCTCTAAGGCCTATTATTTCGTCTTGCAACTCGGTTACCCGACCTTTAGACTCATGGCTAGCGAGCGTTTTATCTCCTTTTATGGGGTCTTTTTCTGATAGTCATATTAAACATTCAATTGATTTCATGGATAAGGTTAGAAACTTGCCGACGCACGGTAAGAAATTAGTGAGCTTTGATGTAGATTCTTTGTTCACTAATGTTCCGCTTGAAGATGTGTTAGAATTTCTTGAAAGAAAACTTCGTTCAGTTCGTGATAAGATCCCTATTCCGGTCAATTGCTTTATTGATCTCATTCGTTTGTGCGTCACGAATAATGTCTTTACTTTTGACGGCGAATTTTATAAACAAATCAATGGTATCGCGATGGGAAGTAGCTTAAGCCCGGTTCTTGCGAATTTATATATGGAGATGTTTGAATCTGTGCTCCTTCCGTCGATTCTCCCTCCCGACACGGTTTGGTTTCGTTATGTTGATGATGTATTTTCTATATGGCAAGCGAACCGTTCAGATTTCGATGATTTTCTCAGTAAACTCAACAACCTCGCGCGTACTATCAATTTTAAAGTAGAATGGGAAGATTCAGGGAAATTACCATTTCTCGACATACTGTTATTCAATGTAAATGGCTCCCTTAAATTTTCGGTTTACCGTAAACCCACTCACACCGCTAATTATCTTCATTTTTTCTCGAATCACCCGTTATATGTTAAAAAGTCAGTAGTCTCGTCCATGTTTCTTAGGGCATATAGAATTTGTG
>NC_051399.1:50197268-50204768 GCF_015228065.2 Penaeus monodon | reverse complement strand
GGTTCCCCTAACAGACCTCCAGGCCATTGCCCTTATTGATATTATCAATATCATCACTGTTGTTGTTATCACCATTGTTATTCGAGGGAAAGATTCTACACTTAAGTAACTGAACCATCAGTTTATGCACATCCGTTATTAACACTCTCTGAAGGGAGGATGTTAACTTAAGGAACGTAAGAGGGGCTGGGGGCTTAAAAATGGATGGGGAAGGAGGCTTACAGAGAAAAAGAAAATGGGAAATTGGACACAGAAGGGAAACGGGGGGCTCTTAAAGAGGAAAAGGGATAGTAAGGGGGAAGGGAGAATGAGCCCAGAGAGAGAGAAAAAAAAAAAGTTTGGGCGAGGGAGGGAAGTGAGAATGGGCATGAAGTAGGCAGGGAGGAGTTAATTTTAGTAAGAGGGATCGGGAAAGGGAAAGGGAGAGGGAAGGCGAAAGGTAGAAGAGGTGAGGGTGAAAGAGAGAAAAAGAAGAGACCTCTATTTTTTCTGTGGTTGTTATTATTAATTGTTCTTAGCATTTTCACTACCATTATCATTATCTGTGTTATTATTATGGTTGTTATTTTCATTGAACTACTACAGTAACATTGTCTTCATAATATATATATTATTATCATTACTATTATTATTATTATGAACATCATTTCTGTTTCTATTTTCATCATTATTATAGTTGTTGTTAATGTTATTTTAGCTCTTACTGCCATCAATGTAATTATCATTTTTATCATTATCATAATCACTGTCATTTTTATTGTTAGTAGTAGTATTGACATCTTTATCGTTATATCTTTTATCATTATCATTATTATCAGCATAATTATTACTGCTATTATTATTACCATAATTATCATTATTATTCCTATTATCATAACCATTCTTTCTATCATCATCATCAATGTAAGCGAGTGACCACCGCAAGCAACCAGAATATGAGCGACACGAGAGGTTGGGAGCACCGCTGACACCAGATGTGAGCGAGACGTGAGATGGACTTTGGCGGGTCAGTGAAAGGGGTCTTAGCTTGATGGTTTATTGTTGAATGTCATGTGACCACCAAGAGACCCCCGTGTCTCCGGGTCGAGAACGAGGTGGTGGAGCTGGACCCTGTGTGGCTTGGTCTGTCTGCCGTGTCTTTCTCCTCTGTCTTACGGGCGTGTCCTTTCATGCGGCGGTTCCCGCCGAGGACAAATGTTTATTCCAGTGCGAAAAGAGAAAGCCGGGCGACATCTGCGTCCTATCCAAGGAGGAGGGCAGCTGCTTGGACGGAGGTGTGAAGTGTACCATCTGGTCTTGCTACGTTTTGTTGACAATCATCATAAACTTTGTTATCATCATTATTATTAGTATTATTATCAATATCATTATTATTGTTATTGTTATTGTTCTCCTCCCTGTTATAATAATTACTGCTTTCATTATCATTATCATTAATATTATCAATATTTTATTTTTTATGCATGCTATCATTGATATAATAATAACGATAATAACAGAAATAACTTTTAATATTATCATTATCATAACTTACCTTTTAATATTATCATTGGCATAATCGTTATAAATATTATTATCATTTTTATTAATATAATAATAATAATATGATAATAATAATAATAATGATAATAACAATAATAATAATATTGATTATTATTATTATTGTTAATATTATTATTATTATTATTAGCAGTAGTAGTAGTAGTAGTATTGATATCATTACTATAGCTCTTATCATTATTATCATTATCATTATTATTATTATCATCACCATTATTACTATTATTATCAATATTTTTATTATATTTATTATCATCATTATTGTTATTATTATTGTCATTGTTATTATTGTTATTGTTATCATTATTATTATCGTTATCATTGTCATTATGATCATTATTATCATCATCATCTTTATTATTATTAGTAGTAGTAGTATTCGTAGTAGTATGTAGATCATTGCTATATCGTTGTTGTTGCGATTAGTATCATAGTAATTATTATTATCATTATTATTATTATATTATTATTACTATCGTCATCATCATAAACATCATCATTATCATTATTTAATATCATTATCAATTATATTATTATTATTATTATTATTATTATCACTAATAATTTTCTCCTCGTTATTATTATTATAGTTTTTTCATTATTTTCTATTGTTATTTTCATTTTGTTACTGTTATCACTTTTATCATCGTTTTTTATCGTCGATATTGTTGTCATTTTCATTACTACTACTACTACTACTATTATTATTATATATATATATATATATATATATATATATATATATATATATTATGGCCATAGTTATCATTGTTATTATTATCATTATAAGTAGTAGCAGTAGTAGTAGTATCACTGCTATCTTTACCTCCCTCATATTATTGTTATTATCATTAATAATGTTCTGTTCATTATTATCATCATTATTATTATTATTATTGTTATTATTATTATTATTATTATTATTATTATTATTTTCATTGTTTTCATTATCAATATCATTATCATCATTATTTTTTTTATTAATAGTATCGTTATTATTATTATTATTATTATCATTATTATTATTATCATTGAATGGTAAAACACAACTGATAACTGGACGATGGAATCATTATGATTATTATTATTGTTATTATTATCATTATTATCACTGTTATCATATTTTCAATTAATATTATTTTTGTTAATATTGTTATGTATGTTTCTTCGTTGTTGTTGCTATCATTCTCATTTTCATTGTTAATATTATCATTAAGCTTACCATTATCATTATCCGTACTATTATCATATTTGTAATTATCATTATTGTTGTCATTAATATTACTATCATTATTAGCACTATTGTAATAGTGATGATGATGATGATGATGATGTGTGATGGATGAGGATGATGATCGATGATGATTGATGATGATGATGATGATGAGAATGATAATAGTAATAATCCAATAATAATAATAATAATAATAATAATAATAATATAATAATAATGATGATGATAAAAATAATATAATAATACTAATAATAATAAATAATAATAATAATAACAACAACAACAACAGTAACAATAATAATTATCTTATATCACTACTATTGTTATTTTTATGATTGACATTAACATTATTATCATTATTATTTTAATTTTATTATTATCATCACTATTTATTATTATTATTATTATTATTATTATTAGTATTAGTATTATTATTATTATAATACTTATCATTATCATTAGTATTATGATTATTATAAAAATGAATATCATTATCAATATTATTCTTATCATTATTATTATCATTAGTGTTAGCATCATTGTTATTATTATTATTGTAGTTGTTACTGCTATTAATATCCTCATTATCATTAATAATAATAATAATAATCATAATAATAATAATAATAATAATAATAATAATAATAATGATAATAATAATAATGATAATAATAATAATAATAATAATATTATTATTATTATTATTATTACCAAGATTATGATTATTATCATTATGATTATTCTTATTATTATTAGTAGTAGTATTGTTGTTATTGCTACGCCAGTGGGTCTTTGTCTCTGTGCGAAACATGTGTTAACATGAAAATGATGACCTGGGCATGTGTTAACATGAAGGGACCTGGGCAAACATGACGCAGCTGGCTGTGAGCGGAGGAGGGAGGGAGTTGGGTGCTGCTCCTGTGAAGACCTCGTGTGAGCCCGTGGACCTGATAGTTTGTGTTTGCCACTGTTATAAGCTGTATCGTGCAAGTGTGGCATGCTGGTTCCCCCTATTGTGGCCTATCGAAAAGTGTTAACGGGTAGAATACTTGTGTGTAAATAAAGGGAGAAATATTCATTTTGTGTTTTTTTCGTGCCCTGCCGTCGCCCTTGGCGTTTCCTCCCCTCGTGGTGTTTTCCTTAGACGCCTGTGGTGGCTCGTGCCTCTTGGAGTGTTCCAGTGTTCACGACCCTGTGGATAGCACATCCGGTCCTATCTGCCTATCCTGCTCGTGTTGGTGGCTAGAGAGACGAGGCGGGCCGGTTACAAATGTGTCAGGTAAGTGGGATTTGGTGATATTGATCATTGAGCGCTCCGATTTATCATGTTGTCCAAAGATGCGGCAGCCATATGGGGAGATGTAGCTATGACTGAGAACAGGGCAACGAAGTGAGGTGAAGCCGAGTCCAGATGGACCTGATTACTGCCATGCTGTGCCGGTATGAGAGAGGAAATGGGCAACAAAAGGGTTAGAGAAAGCAGCACAGAGGGCACACGAGCAAGTGCGCACCATCCTCGTACGAAAGATGGCAGGCAATGAAGCGCAGAGGAACCAGTTCTGCACTGTGACTTGTTGAGGGGGTGCGTACAGGAGCAATCTTGCATCTGTGAATATGGAACTCAGCAGTACAACCGACAAGTCCTGCAACAGCGTGAAGAGTGCACTGATGGAGGAGGTGCAGCCTCTGAAGGGCGAGGTTTCAGGGCCTGAGGGAGGGTGAAGTAGGAAAGGCTGCGTCACGAGGTAGTAACAGTGCAAGCAAGAAGGGCAGACGAGTTCTGGCAACAGATGCCAGAGTGTCAGATTTCCTGGTCTGCCTGGGGTCCGTGGCAAGGAAACCCCCGGGCCTCGCACGTCGGTGTCGGTACCAGTGGTCGCTGCAGAACTGGGGACCCATCGGAACCGCGTCCCTTGGGTATAGGTGGTGGCAACTCAGACCCTGTCAACCGCCTCTTTTCCTCCCTCACCCCTTCCCTTCCTCCCCCCCAGGTGTGATTAGTTCACGCACGCGTTCTCCACCCTGCAGGCCCCTCGGCCTCCAGCAATTCTCATTGGGCGTAAGCCAGCTGAGTACTGACTGGCAAGGGCGGGCCTGGGAGGTCATATGGTCGCCACAATTTGAAATGCTGGCATCTGCCCAAGGCTGGAGCCTAGGAAGAAGAGAGAGGCCCTGCAGCTGGTAACTAGCGCTAAGGGTCCCGCGGTGGAAGTGTTGGGCATCTGTCCCGTCACCCAACAGCCTCTTACACCGCGTGGCGGGGCTTTTTTGAAACGGCCGTTTCGGGCGCACCACTACCAGGCCGAGGTATCTCGGCCCACTTTGAAAAGCGGACTCATGACGTGGCGAGACACTGTCCCACTGCGCAGGATGTGGAGGCGTCTGGTAAGGAGGTCGTACCCGGCAGCTGCAGAAGATATGATCGTGGTCCTGGCCCGGTTTCGTTTGTTGACGCTTTGCGGACGCGCTGCATAATCTACGTCAAAGCAGGATGGGCACACCCTGAATGACTGCAGGGTGGCGCTGGGCGAGGGCTTTGGAGTTCGAGGCCTTCCTGAAGCAACCAGTGCCTAGGGCTAGCTGCTCAGGTCCCCTGAGGTACCTCCAAGGCCGGAAGGCTAAAGTAGCTATCTAAGTTTCAAAGGTAGCATTGATGACGGTGAGCCCGAGCACTTTCCAAGGCTTGTGTTGGGGCTGCGGAGAGGTAAGGGCACAGACGTAGTCGTGTCAGAGGGGCGTAGAACACGTCCTCTCAACTCGGACGGATTCTGATGCCTTCCAGCAGTGCTGCAAAGGACTGTGGTTAGGTATGGTCACCTCCGAGTGCTGTCCTAGGCTAAGGAAGTGGTACATCAGGCGAAAACGCTGGAGAAGGTGGGCCCCGAAACCCACCGTCCTCGGTTCCCAGGTGCCCCCGACTTGGGTAGCTGCTGTCGAACCCAGCACGCTGCAGGTGGAGGCTCAATAGATGGAAAGCCATCCGCCTTGACGTGGATCACTGGGAGGCTGAGAAGACCCTAGTGCCGCCTCATATTTGGCCACTATGCAACTTCCGACGCACCACCGAGACTGTGTGGTGTCCACGGGGCTATTGTGTGCAGCTCAAGGGTCCAGTTGGAGGCTCGTATTGGCAGTGGGCAGCAGCGTACAAAGGCGGCTGCCGGTGATGGTGGCCGATCTGGACGAGCACTGCTTGCTGGGCCTTGACTACCTGACGCGAGGTAAGGCTTGTGTGCGACATTGGACGGAAGCTGGTGAAGGGTGCACGGTGAAAGATGTGCCCTTTGCTTCCAGAGGTTGGCTGTGCAGGTGAGGTAGTTAACGGCTGAGCGACTTGCACCGTGCCCCAGGAACAGAGTCTAGAATCCGGTTTCGACTGTCAAGAGTGATGCGTGGAGTATAGGCCTTCGTGGAGCCCATCCAAACCTGCAGCTGTCCTGATGCGAGCGGTGTGGCGGTGCCTTGTTTGGACCATGGAAGGGGTTAGTTACAGTTTGGTAAGCGAACTTCTCCAATAAGGACCTGAAGGTGCCAGTGTGAAAACTGGGCACTTGTGAGGAAGTGGAGCATCCATAAGAGTCGTCGTGGACGAGGATTTGGTTTGGTGTGTGGGGCCGTTGTCCTGAACTTCCTCGAGGACTTGCGCACCGGAGCGCCACTAACCTGGCGAGGTGCACCACAGTGCGGGCAGCTCAAGGTAGCCCGGCCATGCCATGAAGGAGACCTGTGACCCGGCGCATGAGGGAAGTGATGTAGGCAACATAGGTGACAAGTGTGCTGCATAACCTGCGTCGGAAGCGAGGGCTCTCTGCCGAAGCTACAAGACCCCTGGTGTAGCTGCCCTCTCTGATGTCACCTATCGATTCCGCAAGAGGGCGAAAACGACCGTCTGTTGTCCACGTGGACTGGCTGTGCGTTACCATGGAAGCCATGGTGAAAAAGAAGATAAAGTTAGCCTCAGTAGCGGCGGTGAGGGACGTGGTATACACTGACCGAGATGAAGGAGCGAGCATTTGGACGGTTGGACGAAAAAAAAATTTTGCACAGAACGTCAGTGGTGACCATGACCCAGTCTTGGGGCAGGAGATACCCTCGGGTTGCCACTGGCCAATCTACTGAACCGCCCGCCCACACCTCCTCCAGAGCAGACCCCAGCGAAGCGAAGAAATCGCGCTGGATGAAAGATTTTGTGTTTTCTCCTGAACTGATTTTTCAATTACGTTTACTTTTGTTTTGAAAAATTTGGTTGTTCCTGAGGACTAATTTTTATTTAAATTTTTCTGTAGTTTGTTTCAGGTTTAGGTATTTCAGAAGCATGTTGTCTGCTTGATTATGGGGGGATAGTGCTACGCCAGTGGGTCTTTGTCTCTGTGGCGAAACATGTTTAACATGAAAAGGATACCTGGGCATGTGTTAACATGGAAGGAGACCTGGGCAAACATGAGCGCTGGCTGTGAGCGGAGGAGGGAGGGAGTTGGTGCTGCTGCCCTGTGAAGACCTCGGTGTTCCCTTGTGGACCTTGATAGTTTTGTGTTTGCCCTGTTATAAAGCTGTATCGTTCAGTGTGACATGCTGTGTTTTTTTCCCCTGTATTGTGCCTATAGAAAAGTGTACGGGTAAAATAACTTGTAATAAATAAAGAAGAATGTCATTTTGTGTTTATTTCGTGCCAATGCCTCGCCACTTGGCGTTTCCCCTCGTGTGTT
>NC_051399.1:50188252-50189668 GCF_015228065.2 Penaeus monodon | reverse complement strand
CCCCATTCTCCCCTTCCGCCTTACTAAATTTTTTTTTCTCTCTTCTCTGGCTCATCTCCTCCCCCTTACTATCCCTTTCTCTTTAAGAGCCCCCGTTTCCCTCTGTGTCCAATTTCCATTTCTTTTTCTCTGTAAGCCTCCTCCCATCCATTTTTAAGCCCCCAGCCCCTCTTACGTTCCTTAAGTTAACTCCTCCCTTCAGAGAGTGTTATAACGGATGTGCATAAACTGATGGTTCAGTTACTTAAGTGTAGAATCTTTCCCTCGAATAACAATGGTGATAACAACAACAGTGATGATATTGATAATATCAATAAGGGCAATGGCCTGGAGGTCTGTTAGGGAACCCGTTCAGTCGATCCATGCTTGAGGCGAGGACGTTGAAGTCACAGAAAGTTTTACATACCTTGGTAGTGTAGTCCATATCTCTGGGTTTGTCAGACCAGGAAGTCGTAGACGGATTGGTCTGGTAACATGAGCCATGAACTCGATCAACAAGAGTGTTTGGAGATTCGGTACCTATGCAGAAGGACCAAGCTGCGTGTCTTCAAGGCCTTGATACTGCCAGTTTTTGCTCTATGAAAGCTAGGACGCTATTCAGTGTCTTGGAGTCTCGCCTTGATGCCTTTTGTAACAAGTCCCTTTGCCGGATCATGGGTACAGTTTGGCAGGACCGCGTGTCCAACTGGCGGTTACACCGTGAGACTGGCATGGGACCTGTTACTTGCATAATCCGGGATCGCCAACTTAGGCTATATGGCCACCTAGCTCGTCTCCCTGTGGACGACCCTGCCCACCAGGTTGTCTCTCTGCGAGACAACCCTGGGTGGAGGAGACCTGTGGGACGACCTAGGAGATCATGGCTTGGCAGCTCGACGAGACCGTCGCGAGGAATTAATAATAATAATAATAATAACAATAATAATAATCGGTTTATTAATTTTCATGCAGCCAGAGGCTGAAAATATACATAGAAATACAGATAGAGAGACAAACTATATATACATAAACATATAAACAACACATAACAAAGTAAACTAACAATCAATAACAACAAAATAAACGATAAACAAAAGCCAAGTACAAAATCAGTGAGCTAGGATTGGACAAGTAAATATGGACTAGTGTTCGTTGATGAGTCGGACTAGAGTGGGTACTGTGCTCCGGTGGTAGCGGTCAGTGCGGGCCCTGGTGGGCACCAGTTTTGTTGGCAGCGCGTAGGGCCCGGCGAGGCGGCGGCGCGTCAGGGGCAGCAGGTCACGGTTGGCGTTGATGGCACAGCAATTTTAGACCAAACTGCTGCAGTGAGGTTGAGTAGTGAGTGGCGAGAGAGGTGAGGCCTAGGGCAGCCAGGGCGCGGTCAGAGTGGGCCGTGGGCCTGCCTGGAAGACTCGCCTCAAAGGATCCCCGTGGCTG
>NC_051399.1:50180752-50183252 GCF_015228065.2 Penaeus monodon | reverse complement strand
AATACTAATTAAAATGGTGTGTACACAACATATAATATATAAAAATATATAATATATATATAATATATAATATATTTTATATATATTATAACAAAATTAAAAATATATAATAAAAAATAAAAATTATATAATTACACCACATAAAAAAATATTATATAATAATATAATATATATATATTAAACTATTTATATATATTATTATAAAATATATAATATATAATATTAAATATTTTAATATAATATATAAAATAATAATATATATTAAATAAACAACACCACACATGTTAATATTTTTGGTATGTATAGTAAATGACACACAACAACACACACACACACACCACACACACACACTAAATAAAATATAAAAAAATATAAAAATAATTATTTATATATCTATTATATATATATATATATAATTATACATAATATATATATTATATATATATACAATATATTTATTAATATATTTATTACATATATATATAAATTCATATAATATTATTATATTATATATATTATACATATATACATTATATTTAAAATTATATATATATTTTATTCAATAATTATTTTATTATATATTTTAATTAATTCATTAAAAAAATAATTTATTTAAAAAATATATTTAATCTTATATTTATATCTATATTAATATATTATTTTTTATTAGATTTATTATCCCTTTTTTTTTATTTTTATTTTTATTTATCTAATTCTTCTATATATATATTTTTATAATATATAATTTTTTTTACTTTTTTTTTCTATTTTTATTATCTTATTTATTTTTTTTTTTTATGTCGCACCCCCCCCCCCCCCCACCCCCACCCCCCCACTTAATTTTTTATTAAAATTTTTTAAAAAATTGGGGGAGGGTGGAGGGGGGGGAGGGGAAGGGGGGGAGTTGAAAAAGGAGGGAGGAGAGGAGGGGAAGGGGAGGGGGGGGGGGGGGGGGGGGGGGAGAGGGGGGGGGGATACCCTAATCAAAGACCACAAACCCTTTTTAAGGGGGGGACTGACGGGGATTTTATTTCCTTGAATTTGATATTTAATAATAAAAAAAGATAAGGAAAACCCACAAGAGCCTTCTAACTTTGAAATGGGCACTAATTGTGCTGAAAAAACGTATCAATCATTTGTTTTTTTTTTTAAAATTTCCCATTCTTTTTTTTTTTTAATTTTTTTATTTTTTTTTTTTGTCTTTTTTTCCCCCTAAACTTGAGTTTTTTATACCTCTACGACTTTATTTTGTTCGAATGCTTATGTCTTATTGTATATTATCATTGACTGTGTACTTGAAATTATTTTTGGCGTATAATAGTATGGATTGTTGATAATATGAATATCAAAGAATGATTTAAACACCACAGACACACACACTTAATTTTACGAATTTATTAGAATCTTATTCGAACTCTATTTTTATCATTATTCATCATCATCATTAAGGTGCTAACGCCGACGGGGGCGCATGGCCGCTCCACCCTTCGCTTCCAGCCACGGGGATCCTTCGGGCGAGTCTCCAGGCAGGCCCACGGCCCACTCTGACCGCGCCCTGGCTGCCCTAGGCCTCACCTCTCTCGCCACTCACTACTCAACCTCAATGCAGCAGTTTTTGGGCTAAAATTGCTGTGCCATCCCGCCACCGTGACCTGCTGCCCCCTGACGCGCCGCCGCCCCGCCGGGCCCTACGCGCCGCCCAAAAAATGGGGCCCACCAGGGCCCGCACTGACCGCTCCACCGGAGCACAGTACCCACTCTAGTCCGACTATCAACGAACTAGTCCATATTTACTTGTCCAATCCTAGCTCCCTGATTTTTTTACTTGGCTTTTGTTTATCTGTTTAATTTGTTGTTATTGATTGTTAGTTTACTTTGTTATGTTTGTTTATATTTTTATGTATATATAGTTTGTCTCTCTATCTGTATTTCTTGTATATTTTCAGCCTCTGGCTGCATGAAATTAATAAACCGATTATTATTTTATTATTTTATTATTATTATTATTAAATTCCTCGCGACAGGTCTCGTCGAGCTGCCCAACCATGACTCCTAGGTCGTCCCACAGGTCTCCTCCACCCAGGGTTTGTCTCGCGAGAGACAACCTGGTGGGCAGGTCGTCCACAGGGGGACGAGCTAGGTGGCCATATAGCCTAAGTTGGCGATCCCGGGTTATGCAAGTAAAAGGTCCCATGCCAGTCTCACGGTGTAACCGCCAGTTTGGACACGCGGTCCTGCCAACTGTACCCCATGATCCGGCAAAGGGACTTGTTACAAAAGGCATCAAGGCGAGACTCCAAGACACTGAATAGCGTCCTAGCTTTCATGAGCAAACTGGCAGTATCAAGGCCTGAAGACACCAGCTTGGCCTTGCATAGGTACCGCACTCCAAAAACTCTTTTTGATCGAGTTTATGGCTCCCGTCCAGACCCAAACCGCACTGACTTCCTGGTCTGCACCCAGAGATTGGCTACCTACCAGGTAGTAAAATTCTGTGCCA
>NC_051399.1:50168956-50176640 GCF_015228065.2 Penaeus monodon | reverse complement strand
AAAAAAAACACCCGAATTTTTTGCCAAAAGGGCCCTTATCCCTTTTTTATTATCACTTCATTTTCATTATTGCTCTTATGAAGATGATATTCATTATTATTGTGATTATTATCATTACTGTTATTGCAATTAATGTCATTATTATTATTATTATATCCAGATATTTTATTTTTTACCGTTTCATATTTCATATCATCGTATCATTATTATTAGTATCAGTATAGTATTGTGTGTTGTTATTACATTATCATAGATAATCACATTATTGATTGTATTATATTTCACCAATGGCATATCTACTGCTATCATCTAAAAGGAAAGCCTAGGTAAAACAATGTTGAATTTGCGGTCCAGAATTGAGATGCTGCTTTTACATTCATCCACGCAATTTTTGTTTATTTGTTTGTTTGGTAAGTTTGAGTAAAAACAAAAAAACAAAAATTCTTTAAATTATTTTTATTATTATTGTCATTATTATTTTTATTTATATCTACTTTTTTTGTGACTACATTTACATTCCCTACGCAGATAGCTGAGAAGAGCGGTGGAACGCAAGAAGCTGATTTTGTGGTTTTGTTTGTTATTGGGAAATTTTATATATGGTTTGTTTTGTCGAGCGTCAGGTCTCTGTTTCTATCATGACTCACCCGGATGCGATTTAACAATCTGTAGACCAAAAAAGCGAATAGATGCCAAGCGTCGCTAGCTGAATATTCAAACTTTTTTTTCGCACAAATATGTCATAATCAAATAAGCTCAGTCTGAGAAGTGTAACATTTTATGAAGATGATGTAGTTATAATGAAAACCAAACAGCAAAGAAATAAATGTCATTGCGAAGAAAACATAAAATTATATTTATGACCACTTTGTTATATGCTATGGTCACATATTAGGGGGTATAGACTGCTATATAGTCTAAAACACTATGAAAAAAAAAACTTAAATGTGTACGTAAAGAACACATTACAACCCTAACTTATATTTTATTGCAAGAACTTACAGTATAAATATTTTGTCATAATATCACCTGAATGTAGAACATAACTGTAAGGTTGTGTGCCATAAGGATATATAGAGGCCAACCCGAAATACCTCAACCGCAATATTTTGACTGCATGGAGTGTAGGCTAATCTTACCCATCGTCATCATTAAGTCAAGAGATGCACTGAAAAGACGAATATCGCATCTGATAAGCATTATTATGGTCAAAACCTGATATAGACCAGATTTGTTTTCACATATATCGATCACTGGAACTGGAACTTTATGTTTTTATTTATTTATGGATGCAATTACGATGCTGTGCTGTGCTGTGCAAAATCAATTTATATAGGGGTTTTTAATCTCTGACCTTATTCTTTGATTTTTAAAAAGTTTCCAAACTCAGGTGATCATTGCTTTTGTGAGCTTCCCTGCTATGAATTTGAGAGTGAAAAGCATATATTACCCCTTGCAATAGTAAATGGGAATTAAAATTATGAGAAATGGGGAATATGAAGCTGTAAAAAAACATGAAGTATTATTAGACTCCTGCTTTCCTTGCACACTGCAAAGAGCTTTAACATTTTGATATGGAAATAAATACATCAAAGTAACTGAGTGTCGAAGCACCATGGTGACTCTGATGTAAGGCCACAAAATATCTACAATAATGGTCATCCTTATAATCTTTTTTTTTTAATAATTAATAAATGTTTTTTTTCTTAATAATATTTACTTTCTTCGTTGTAGGGTTTATATGCATTATGAAAACATTTCAAACGAAATATTCACACTTCAGCTTGAATTTATTCAATCATTTAAGTATTTTGTGTAGTTAAAATTTTTGAATGGGAAAAATATTTGGTTTTTTTTTTTACAAAAAAAAATAAAAAATTCTATTTTAAAGGGTCCCCAAAAAAATTTAAAATTTTTTTTTTATTTATTTTAATTAAAAAATAAATTTCTTTAATAAATCAATAATAAAGGTTTTATTTTTTTATAAATTTTTTTTGTCATTAATATAAACTTTTGGGGTTTGGGGTTTTTGTTTTTTTTTTTTAATTATGTGTATGTTATTGAGTGTTTTTTTGGGTTGGTTTTTGGGTGTTTTTTTTTTGGTTATATTTTTAAAATAAAATTAAAATTGAAAAAAAACCAAAAAAAAAACCCCAAACCAAATTAAGGAAACGGAAAAAACCCCAAAAAAAAAAAACAAAAAACCCAAAACCAAAAATCAAAACCAAAAACCAAAAACACCCCAAAAAATTTAGGTGTTAAAAAAAAAGGGAAAAAAAAGGGAAAGGGAGGGGGGGAAAAAAAAATTCTTTAAAAGTTTTGAAATTTTGGGATGAAATAACAATTATGAAAAAAAAAGTTTTTTTTTAGAGAAAAAAAAAACCGAAAAGATCCCCAAACAAGTCAATACTTTTTCGGAAAGCTAACAAAAAATAAAAAACCAAAAAATTCGGGAATAGGGGGAAAAACTAAAAAAAGCAAAGGAAAAGGCATATACTTTTTTCTAAAATAAATAATAAATTTGAAGATTGGGGGGGGTTCCCTTAGAAAAAAGGGATTTTTTGGGTTTATAAAAAAACTAATTAAATAATCAAAAATAAAGTTATTTTAAAAAGGTATGCAATTTTTAAATAATAATATATTATATTATATATATATTATATTTTATATTAATTTAAAATATATATATTTGTTTTTTTTTTTATTTTTCTATTAAAAATTTATTTTTTAATATTTTAATTAATAATTTTATATTTATTTTTTTTTTTTAAAAAATTAAAAAAATTTTAAATTTATTTTTAAACACAAAAAAAATTTTATGGGTTTACTATATTATATATAATATAATAAAAATTATATATATATAATAATATTTTTAAATATAATTCTATTTAATATATATATTATATATCCCTATATATTATATATTATTTTTAAATATATATATATTTAAATATATATATATAATATAAATTATGTATATATACAGATAAGAAATTTTTAAAAATATTTTATTATTTTAGTATATTATTTAAAATAAAATAAGAAAAATTAATAAATATATATATAATAAAATTTTTAAATAATTATACAAAATTGTATTATAAAAAAAATTTATGTAAATATATGTTTTATAAAAATATATAAAATAAAAAAATTATATTAAAAAAAGGGAAAAAAAAACAAAAAAAAAAAAAAAACAAAAAAAAAAAAAAAAAAAATAAAAAAAAAAAAAAAAAACAAAAATTAAAAAAATTTAAAATAATCGTAAAAATTTCCTGTATTTTTATTAACATTTTTTTATAAAAAATTCTAAATTATTTTTTTAACGGGCAAAAAAATTTTTAAAAAAAATTTTTAAATTAAATATTTTTTAAAAAGGGTTATAGGGGGGGTTTTAAAAAAAATTTTTTTTTTTTTTATTATTTGACAAACCATTATTTTGAATATTTTAAAATAAATTAAAAAAAACCCATTAAAAAAAAAGGGGTTAAAAGCCGAGAGAATTTTAATTATAATTAAAAATAATTATTTTATTAAAAAAAAAAAAAGGATAAAAAAAAGGTTTTATTAAAAATTAAATTAAAAAAAATTTATAAAATTTTTAAAAACCCAAAATAATAAAAAAAAAAATTTTTTTGGGAAATTATATATTTTTTAAAATAAATATATATATAAAAAAAAAAATTTTTTTTTTTTATTATATATAATATTTAATATAAAAAATTAATTATAAAAATATTATATTAATATATATATAATATTTATATATATAATTATAATATATATTTAATATAAAATAATAATAAAATAAAAATAAAAAAAAAAATAAAAAAAAGGATTTTATTTTTTTTTTAAGTATTTTTTTACCTCCCACTTCTAAGCAAGGTATGGGGTCAACCCACGATGGTTTGTCCCGATATCGAACAAAAACAAATTTTAGAACCTCCCCCTGAGTAGACCATCTCTCTCGGCCCAAAAAAAGCACCTCTCCAACACCACATCTTTTTTTTAACACAGATTTTATATACGCGTCTAGTCCTCACGCAAAAACCCCATCATTTTAGAATCCCTGTTTATACAGAAAATTCTCCCGAGCTGAACACCTCCCCAGGAACCACCTCGTTTAGATTAGCTCGCTTACACACCTTAATGGGAAGTTGGTGTGTGTGGTGTTTGTGTGTGGGGTGTGGTGTGTGGATGTGTGTTGTGTGTTGGTTTTGTGTGTGGTGGTGTGTGTGTTTGTGGGGGTGTGTGTGTGTGTGGTGGTGTGGTTGTTGTGTGGCGCGCGCGTGCGAATATTAAGGGGAATGTTTTATACATATAAATATGTATATAAACATAATTTACATAATATTTATACATACAATATGTAATTAATATTATATATATATATATTAATAATAGTACAATATGTATCTCTATATATGTATGTAAACATACTATACATAATTTTACATACGACTAATTTTTTTATTTTAAAAAGTTCATAACATATATTATATATTATTTATATTATAATATATATATATATATAATATATTAATACAATATAGGTATATATACAAATATTGCATATATATGAATTAAAATATTATAATATATATTAAATTTTAAAAATATAAATATATATATTATTATATATGTAAATCTATTAAATATTTGTGTGTGTATATATATAATATATAATAATAATATATATATATATATAAAATTTTATATATATAATAATATATACAATTATACATATAATATAATATATATATTTATATATAATATATAAATATATATATATATGTACAAACAAAAATATAAATAAAATATAATATTAATATAATAATTTAATATAAATAACATAATAATTATTATAAAATATATATGCATCCCCCTCGTTTTTTAGAGAACAGTAGAGCCCGTCAGTTGTTTGAGTTTACTTTGCACAGGCTCCCGATTAAATATAAAGTCGCAAATAACTCGCTGTCTTACTTGAAGGGGCACCAGCCCCCGACGCGAGTCTCGTCAAGCTTGTATTTGCATTTATTTGCATTGAAGTTAAGTCATAGTCTTCTTTTTCCCTTTTCTTTTATTTTTTAGTTTTTCCCCGATATTCCGATTATTTTTGAATATTTTTTATTTTTTCCCCCTTTTGCATTTTCCTTTTTTAAGTTCCATGTATCGCAGCTGTTTTTTGGGTTATCTTTCGTTTTTTTTTATTTCTCCACTAAAAAACAGAAAAAACTTTTCTTTCATGCCAAATTGTATATTAAAACATTCCCCATATTTTAGGTTGCAAATGACCTATTGTACCAACCCCCTCTCTCTCTCTCTCTTCCCCTCTCTCTCTCTCTCTCTTTCTTTCCTGATTTTTAATGCATCATAACTATAATAGCGCGCTGATAAAACTTTGCATTGTCAAAAAGCTTTTCGTACGACAAGTCTCGACGCAACTTCCTTAAAAAAAGACCTTTTCATCCCCTCCCTCTCCCTCATTTTTATCGCAGTTTTGTCTCGGTCCTAAAGTGTGTGTGTGTGTGTGTGTGTGGTGGTGTTGTGTGGGGTGTGGGGCAATCTTTAATATTTGTATTATCAACAATCACTCACACACACACACACACACACACACCCACACCACACACACACAACCCAAACAACATACACATAAAAATACACATAACATCAAACACACACACACACACACACACACACACAGCTTTATCATTTAATGACAAGAGACAAAACTGTGTAGTAAACAAAGAAGTCAAAACCTTTACCCCTTTATCATGCATTTTGAAAACCCCTATTTTTTATATTGAAAAAAAAAAGAGAAGACAAAATCTTATAAATTACATTTTTTGGTGAGGTCCCCACAACGCAGGAATCCGGGGGAGGTTTTTACAGCGTAAATGAAAAAAAGCAGATTGCCAGGTGTCGCTAGCCGGGCCCCAAAAATTTTAACTACACAAAAAAATTAAAAATTTAATAAAATTTAAGCTGAAGTGTGAATATTTCGTTTTAAATGTTTTTTATAATGCAATAAAACCCTACAACGAAGAAAGTAAATATTATTAAAAAAAAAAATTTTTTTTTATTAAAAAAAAAAATAAAGGATGACCCCTTTTTGTAGATTTTTGTGGCCTTAATCAGAGTCACCTGGGGCTTCGACACTCAGTCTTTGATGTATTTTTTTCCATATCAAAATGTTAAAGCTCTTTTCAGTGTGCAAGGAAAGCAGGAGTTTTAATAAAATTTTTGTTTTTTTACAGCTTTTATTTCCCCATTTCTCATAATTTTTTAAATTTCCCATTTACTATTGAAGGGGTAAATATGCTTTTTACTCTCAAAATCAAGCGGGAAGCTCAAAAAGCAATGATCACCTGAGTTTGGAAACTTTTTAAAAATCAAAGAAAAAGGTCAGGATTAAAAACCCCTTTAAAAAATTTTTTTTGCACAGCACAGACAGATCGAATTGATCCAAAAAATAAATAAAAACATAAAGTTCCTTTCCCAGGATCGTATATGTGAAAACAAATCGGTCTTATGGGTTTTGACCATAATAATGTTTATCAATGCGTTTTGTCTTTTAGTGCATCTTTTGATTTAAATGATGACGAGGGAAAGTTTTAGCCTACACTCCATGAGTAAAAATTTTTGGGGTTTGAGGTATTTGGGGTTTGGCCTCTAAATCCTTAGGGCCACAACCTTACAGTTATTTTTCAAATTCAGGTGAATTATGAAAAAAATTTTTAAACGTAAGTTTTTGCAATAAAATATAATTTAGGTTGTAATGTGTTTTTTACGTACACATTTAATTTTTTTTTTTTATAGTGTTTGGGACTATTAGCATTTATACCCCCCAAAATTTTGACCATAGCATATCAAAGGGTCATAAATAAATTTTATGTTTTCTTCCCCAAAGAATTTATTTCTTTGCTGTTTTTTTTTCATTATAACACATCATCTTCATAAAAAGACACTTCTCAGACTGAGTTATTTTTATTAGACAATTTTTGCGAAAAAAAATTTTTAATTTAGTACGACGCTTTGGGTCTTTCGCTTTTTTTGGCTACAATTTTTAAATCGCATCCGGGGAGCAGAAGAACGAGACCTGACGCTCGACAAAAAAAACCATTAAAATTTCCCAATAACAAACAAAACCACAAAATCGTTCTTTTCGTTCCCCGCTCTTTCATATCTGCGTAGGGAAGTAAAGTAGTCACAAAAAAGTAGATATAAAAAAAAATAATAAAGACAATAATAATAAAAATAAATTTTAAAGAATTTTGTTTTTTGTTTTTACCAAAATTACCAACAAAAAAAAAACAAAAATTTCGTGGAGAATGTAAAAGCAGCATCTCAATCTGGACCGCAAATTCAACTTGTTTTCAGGTTTTCCTTAATGAATAGCAGTAAGAATAGACCCTTGGTGATAAAAAATAAAACAATCAATAATGATGATTACTCTAATGAAAAAGTAAAACAAAAACAACAATGATACGATACAAAAATAATGTACGATATAAATATGAAACTAAAAATAAAAAACGGATATAATAATAATAATAATGACATAATTTCAAAACGAATGTAATAATCACAAAATAAGAAAACACTTCATAAGAGCAATAATGAAAATGATAAGGATGATAATGATAAGGATAAGGCCTTCGGCATATTCGTGTGTTTT
>NC_051399.1:50135864-50168856 GCF_015228065.2 Penaeus monodon | reverse complement strand
TGGTTTTTTTTACTTTTTTTTGTGTGTTTTTTTATTTTTTATGTATATTATTGGTTTTTGGTCCTCTTTTCTGTATTTTCTATGTAATTTTTCAGCCTTTCGGGCTGAGGGAAAAAAATTTATAAACCGGATTATTAATTTTTTTTATTATTATTTATTATTATTAATTTTAAAAATTTCCTCGCGGGGGGGACAGGTCCCCGTCGAGGCGGGCCCAAAGGCCATGATTTTTCTCCTAGGGTCCCCCAACAGGTCTCTCCAAAACCAGGGTTGTCTCCGCGGGAGGGGGAACAAACCTGGTGGGCAGGGGGGTCCACAGGGAAAGGGCGGAGGCCCTAGGGGGGGCCATATAGGCCTAATTTTGGCGATCCCGGATTATTGAAAAAAGTAAAAACCCGGGTTTTCCCATGGCCAGTCTCACGGGTGTAAAACCCCCCCCAGTTTGGGGACACGCGGTCCTTCCCAAAAAAAACTGTACCCATGATCCGGGCCCAAAAAAGGGGAACTTGTTCCCAAAAAAAAAGGGCCCATCAAAGGCGGAGGAACTCCAAAGGGGACACGGAAAAATTAGCGTTTCCTAGCTTTTTATAGAAGCAAAAAAAAAAAACTGGAAAGTAATCAAGGCCTTGAAAGACACCGGCAGGCTTGGTCCTTCTGGCATAGGTTACCGACACTCCAAAAACTCTTGTTGATCGAGTTTATGGTTTTCCTTTTTTTTACCAGGACCAATCCGGTCTACTGAACTTCCTGGGTCTGACAAAAAACCCGGGAGAATATTGGAACTACAATACCCAAAGGTATGAAAAAAAAAAAAACTTTCTGTGACTTCAAACGTTCCTTCGCCCCTCAAGCATTGGGGATCGAGGAAAAAAAAAAGGGGGTTTCCCCTAAAAAAAGGGACCTCCAGGGCCCATTGCCCCTTATTGAAATTTAATCAAATTTTCAAATCCCCTGTTGGTGTTTTATCCACCATTTTTTTTCGGGGGGGAAGGATTTTTTAAAACTTAAGTAAAACTGAAAAAACCAACCCAGGTTTTTTTTCCCCACCAATCCGTTTTTTTAAAAAAAAAACCTCCTCGGGAAAGGGGGGGGATGTTAATTTTAAGGAAAAAAACGTTAAGGGGGGGGGCTGGGGGCTTAAAAAAAATGGGATGGGGAAGGGAAGGGCTTTACAGAGAAAAAAAAAGAAAAATGGGGAAATTGGGACCACAAGAAAGGGAAACGGGGGGCTCTTAAAGAGGAAAAAAGGGAAGTAAGGGGGAAGGGAAGAATGAGCCCAGAGAGAGGAGAGAAAAAAAAAAAAAAAAGTTTTGGGCGAGGGAGGGAATTTGAGAATGGGCATGAAGTAGGCAGGGAGGAGTTAATTTTTTAGTAAGGGGGATCGGGAAAGGGAAAAGGAAAGAGGGGGAAGGCGAAAAGGTAGAAAGAGGTGAGGGTGAAAAGGAGAGGAAAAAAAGAAGAGACCTCTATTTTTTTTTGTGGTTGTTATTATTAATTGTTTCTTAGCATTTTTTTCATTTACCATTTATCATTATCTGTGTTATTATTATGGGTTGTTATTTTCATTGAAATTTACTACAGTAAACATTGTCTTCATAATATATATATTATTATCATTACTATTATTATTATTATGAAACATTTTTCATTTTCTGTTTTTTATTTTCATCATTATTATAGTTTTTTGTTAAATGTTATTTTTAAGCTTCTTACTGCCATTCAATGTAAATTATCATTTTTTATTCATTATCATAAATTCATTTGTTTCATTTTTTATTGTTAGTAGTAGAGTATTTGAACATCTTTTATCGTTATATCTTTTATTTCATTATTCATTATTATCAGCATAATTATTACTGCTATTATTATTACCATAATTATCATTAATTATTCCTATTAATCATAACCATTCTTTCTATCATCATCATCAATGTAAAAGGGGAGTGAACCACCGCAAAGCAACCAGAATATGAGCGGGACACGAGAGGTGGGAGCACCGCTGACACCAAAATGTGAGCGAGGGACGTGAGATGGACTTTTGGCGCGGGTCAGTGAAAGGGGGGTCTTAAGCTTGATGGGTTTTATTGGTTGAATGTCATGTGACCCCACCCAAGAAGACCCCCGTGGGGCTCCGGGTCGAGAACGAGGTTGGTGGAAGCTGGGAACCCTGTTGTGGCTTGGTCTGTCTTGGGCCCCGGGGTTCTTTTCCTTCCTCTGTCTTACGGGGCGTGGTCCTTTTCATGGGGCGGTTCCCGCCGAGGACAAATGTTTATTCCAGTGCGAAAAGAGAAAGGCCGGGGGGCGACCATCTGGCGTTCCTATCCAAGGAGGAGGGCAGCTGCTTGGACGGAGGGTGTGGAAGTTGTTACCATCTGGTCTTGCTACGTTTTTGGGTTGACAATCATCATAAAACTTTGTTTCATCATTATTATTAGTATTATTATCAATATCATTTTATTGTTATTGTTTTTGTTTTCTCCTCCCTGTTATAATTTAAATTTTACTGCTTTTCATTATTCCATTATCATTAATATTATCACAATTTTTTTATTTTTTATGTGCTTTAAATTCATTGATTATAATAATTAAACGATAATAACAGAAAATAACTTTTAATAATTATCATTAATCATAAACTTACCTTTTAATATATCATTGGCATAATCGTTATAAATATTATTATTCATTTTTATTAATTATAAATAATAATAATGATGGATAATTAATAATAAATAATGATAATAAACAATAAATTAATATAATATTGATTTTTTTTTTTATTGGGTTATTATTTATTTTATTATTATTATTATTACTATTTGTATTTTATAATTATAAATTATTATTATTTATTTTACTATTTATAAATTGTTTTTATTATTTATTATTATTATATTTTTAAAATTTTTAATATTATTATTATTATTAGCAGTAGTAGTAGAGTAGTAGTATTTTATTATTATTTACTATAAAACTCTTAATTCATTATTATCATTAATCATTTATTATTATTATCCATCACCCATTATTACTAATTAATTAATCAATATTTTTTATTATATTTTATTATCATTTGTTTATTATTATATTTTATTCATTATTATTATTATTATTATTATAATAATTATGATAATTAATATTAAATGATTAATGTTAAATATCTTATACTTTTTTATTATTCACATTATTTCTTCTTATATTATTTATTATTATTATTATTATTATATTATCATTTGTTTTATTATTAATTATTATGTTATTATTATTATCATCATTATTGTTATTTATTTATTGTCATTGTTATTATTTTTATTGTTATTCATATTATTATTATCGTTATTCATTGTCATTATGATCATTATTATTAATTTCATCATCTATCTTTATTAGTAGTAAGTAAGTAGTTATATTCGTAGTAGTATGTAGGATCATTGCTATATCGTTTGTTGTTGCGATTAGTATCATAGTTAAATTTATTAATTATCATTATTATTATTTATATTAATTATTAACTTCGTCTCATTCATCATAAAACATCATCATTATCATTATTTTAAATATCATTAATCAAATTATATTAATTATTATTATTATTATATTACCCACTTAAATAAATTTTTTCTCCTCGTTATTATTATTATAGTTTTTTCATTATTTTCTATTTGTTATTTTTTCATTTTTGTTTTTTACTTTAATTCACTTTTTTCATGTTTTTTTTTCTTTCGATTAATTGTGTCATTTTTTTTTATTACTTACTTTTTACTATTTTACCTTTTTATTTTATTATTATTTATTATTATTATTATAAAAAACATTTTAATATGAAATTTGTTGGTGGTTGTTGTTTTAAATAAATTTTTAAATTTATAATAAAAAATATATAATATTAATTATATAATATATTATTAAAATTATTATTATATAATATTTAAATATATATTTTATATATATAATAAATTATATTTTTTATGGGCCTTTGGGTTATCATTTGTTTTTAAATTAATCCATTTTTAAAAGTTATGGAAAGTAGTATTTTAAAGTATTCCCCAATTGCTATTCTTTTTACCCTTCTCATATTATTGGTTATTATCATTAAATAAAATGTTTTCGGGTTTCATTTTTTTTTATCATCATTATTTTTATTATTTGTTATTTATTTTTTATTATTATTATTATTATTATTTTTATTTTTCATTTTTTTTTCATTATCAATATTCATTTTTTTCATTCCTTTTATTTTTTTTTTTTTTATTAAATTTAGAAAATCGTTTATTATTATTTTAAATTTTATATTCTATCCATTTTAATTATTTATTATTATTATTTTTATCATTATTATTATTTATTATTTATTATTATCATTTTATTATTATTATTTAATCTTATTATTAATTATTCATTGAATGGTAAAAAAACCCAAAAAAACCCTGATAACTGGGGGGACGAATGGAATTTTTTATGATTATTATTTATTGTTAATTTATTATCATTTATTAATCCACGGGTTATTAATTTATTTTTTTCAAATTTAATATTTATTTTTTTTTTTAAATTTTGTTATTTATGTTTTTCTTCGTTTTGGTTTGCTATCTTCTCATTTTTCATTGGTTTTAATATTATTTCATTTAAAGCTTACCATTATTCATATTTCCGTTTTCTATTTTCAATATTTTTTTAATTATCATTAAATTGTTTGCATTAAATAATTTTACTATTCATTTATTAGCCCCTATTGTTAATAGTTGGATGATGAATAATGGGGAAAAAATTTTTTTACCAATTGATGGGGATTGATTGGGGGATGATGATTGATGATTTATGGATGATGGGAGTGATGGATGATTTGATTTATGATGGGTGATGATGATGATTTGATGTGATAAAAGATAATAGTATAATAAAAAAATAATAAAAATAATAAATAAAATTTAATAATAAAAATTTAATAATAATAATTTAAAATTTGATGATGATAAAAACAAAAATAATTAAAAATAAAAATAATAATAAAAAATTAAAATAAATTAATTAATAAAAAACAAAAAAAAAAACAACAAAACGTAAAAACAATAAAATAAAATTATCTTTATAATCACTTTTTTTACTATTTTTTATTTTATGATTTGACAATTTAACATTTATTATCATTATTATTTTTAAATTTTTATTTAATTTCATCACTATTTATTATATTTTATTATTATTATTATTAATTAGTTTAATTAGTAAAATTTATTAATTTTTATTTTAAATCCATTTTTAGTAATTATGGGATTATTATAAAAAAAAATGGAATAATCAATAATCAATATTTTTTTTCTTATCCATTTTATTTAAATCATTTGTTAGCAATCATTGTTATTTATTATTGTAGTTGTTTACTGCTTATTTAATATCCTTTCCAATTTATCATTAATTAATAAATTAAATAATAATTCTTTAAATTTAAAAAATTTAATAAAATAATAATAAATAATAATAATTAAATTTTTATTAAATAAAAATAATAAATAAATTTAATAATAAATTTAAATAATTTAAATTTATTATTATTTTTTTACCAAGTTTTATGAAATTTTTAAATTCCTTTATGATTTATTTTTTATTATTATTAGTAGTTAGTTATTGGTTGTTTTTTGCTTACGCCCGGGTGGGTCCCTTGGGGGTCTCTGTTGGGGAAAAAACATGTGTTAAACCATGGAAAAGATTGGGGACCTGGGGCATGGTTTAAAACATGGGGGGGGGGACCTGGGCCAAAAAACATGACCGCAGGGCCTGGTTTGGGGAAGGGGGGAGGAGGGAGGGAGTTTTGGGTGCTTGCTCCTGTTGAAAGGGGGGAACTCGTGTTTTTGGCCCCCTTTGGGGGACCTGATATTTTGTGTGTTTGGCCCTGTTTTTAAGGGCTTGTAACCCGGTTGGCAGTGTGGACAGGGGCTGGTTTCCCCCTGTATTTGGGGGCCTATGGGAAAAAAAAGGTGTACGGGTAAAATAAAACTTTTGGGGTAAAAAATAAAAAGGGGAAGATTAGTTTATTTTGTGTTTATTTTCGTGCCTGCCCTCGCCCACTTGGGCGTTTTCCCCCTCGTGGTGTTTCTGAGACGCTGTGGTTGCTCGGTGCTCTTGGAGGGTTGGTTTCAGTGTTTTTCACGGAAACCCTGTGGATAGCACCCCCGTTCTTTGGGGCCCAGCCTTTGCCTCGTGGTTGGTGGGCAGAGAGACGAAGGCCGGGGGCCGGTTTGTAAAAAAAAAAAAATTTGGGGGTTTCAGGAGTGGGATTTTGTGATATTTGAATCAAGTGAGACGCTTTCCCAATTTTTATCAATGTGGGTCCCCAAAGATGGGGGGGCAAGCCATGAGGGGAGGGAGGGGTAGGGGGCTGAGGACCCGGGGCCCCGAGTGAGGTTGAAGCCGCAGCCAGGGATGGGGACCCGGATTTACTGGCCATGCTGGGCCGGTATGAGAGAGGAAAAATGGCACAAAAAAAGGGTAGAAAAAAAAGGCAGGCCACCCGAGGGGGCCACAAGAGGGGCGGCCAAAACCATCTCGTTTGAGAAAGCAGGGCAAAGGAAGGCAGAGGGGAAAAAAAAAAAAGGTTCTGCCGACTTGTTGGGGGTTGCTAACAGAGCCCAATTTTTTGCATCTGTGGGGAAAGGGTTGGGAAAACTCAGCAGTTACACCGAACAAGGCCTTGCAAAAAAAAAAAGCGTGAAGAGTGAAACGGATGGAGGAGGTGCAGACTCTGAAAAAGGGGCGAGGGTTCAGGGCCTGAGGGAGGGGAAAATGAAGGGGAAAAAGGGGGGGGGGGTCACGAGGGTTAGTAAAAAGGTTGCAAGCAGGAGAAAGGGGAGACGGGGTTTTCTGGCAAACAGATGCCAGGGGGGTGTCAGGGTTTTTTACTTTGGGGGCTGGCCTGGGGGGGTTCCGTGGCAGGAAAACCCCCGGGCCTCGGGAGCGTCCGTGTCGGAGCCCCGTGGGGGCGCTGCAGAAGGGGGGGGGGACCCATCGGAAAACCGGCCTTTCCCCTTTTGGGGGTTTGGTGGTGGCCAAAAACTCCAGAACCCCCGGTTCAAAACCCCGCCTCGTTTTTTCCCCCCCTCACCCCCTTTTTTCCCCCCAGGGTTGTATTTAGTTCCCCCGGGGACCGCGTTTCTTCCCCACCCTGCAAACCCTCGGGCCTTTCCCGACATTTCTTCTGAGGGCGTAAAAGCCAGGGGTGAGTACGACGGGAAAGGTGGGCCTGGGAGGGCAATATTTTCGCCCCAATTTGAAAATGGGGTGGGCATTTTGCCCCAAAAGGGCTGGAGGGGGCCCGGGAAGAGGAAGGCCCTGGGGAAAGCTGGTAAACAAACGCTAAGGGGGGGCCGCGGTGGAAAGTGTTTTTTTGGGGCATCTTGTCGGCATTCCCAAACATGCCCCCCTTTTACACCAGGGGTGGGCGGAGGCTTGAAAAAAACCGCCGTTTCGGGCCCAACCCCAACCCACCAGGCCGAAAGGTATAAATCGGGCCCACTTGGAAAAAAAGCGGGGACCTTTATGAAGCGTGGGCGAGACCCCAACTGGGTCCCCCGCTGGCGGGCAGGATTGTGGAGGGCGCTGGTAAAGGAGGGGGTCGTTTACCCTGCAAAACTGCAGAAAGAGATTGGAATCGTGGTCCCCGGCCCCGCGATTTCTTTTTTTGACCCCCCTTTGGGAGGGGACCAGCAGCTTTGCAAAAAAAATCTACGTCAAAACAGGCCCACCACCCTGAGGGACCTGCCAAGGGTGGCGGGCTGGCGGGAGGGGGGCCTTTGGGGGTTTCGAGGGGCCTTCCTGAAAGGCAACCCCGTGGGGCCCAAGGGGCAGGTTGCTCCAAGCCCCGGCGGTGGGGACCTTCCAAGCCGGAAAGGGGGGTAAAAAAGTAGAGGAAAGGTAGCAATTGAGGAAGGGGAGCCCGAAAAAAAACTTTTCCAAAGGCTTTGTGTTGGGCTTTTCGGGGAGAGGGTAGGGGCCACAAAGGGGGCGGTTAAGGTCAGTGTTCAAAGGGGAAAAGGGGAAGGAAAAACAACGTCCTCTCAACCGGGGAACGGAAATTCTGAATTGCCTTTTCCAAACATGGCTTGCAAAGGACTTGTGGGTAAGGTTATGGTTCCCCCCCATCCGAGTGGCAATGTCCTTAAAGGCTAAAAGGGAAAGGTGTTACAGGCGGAAAAAAAACTTCTGGAGGGGGAAGGGGGCCGAAAACCCGCCGTCCCTCGGTTTTTTCCGGGGCCCGACTTGGGGAAGCTTTTCTGTCGAAAAACCAAACCACGATGCAAGGGTGGAGGGGGGGTCAATAAGATGGGGAAGCCATTTTCCGCCTGAACAGTGGGACCACTGGGGCTGGAGGAAGGAAACCCTAGTGGCGGGGGCTCATATGTTTGGGCCACTAATGCAAACTTTCCCCGACGGGCCCCAACCCAAGAGGGACTGGGGTTGGGTTGGTGTCCACGGGGGGCCATGTGTTGCCAGCTCAAGGGGCCAAGGTGGGGGGGCTCGTATTGGCGTGGGGCAGCCACGGTTACAAGGGGGGGCTTGGCCGGTGTATGGTGGGCCGAAAAACTGGACGACAAATGCCTTTTGCTGGGCCCTTTGGACTAACCTGGCAGGGGTTAAGGCCCGGGGGTGTTCGGGAACATTGGACGGAAGCTGGTGAGGGGTGCCCCACGGTGAAAGATGTTTGGCCCTTGCTTCCAAGGAGGTTTGGGCTGTGCCCGAGGTAGTTTACGGGTTTAAGCGAACTGCCCACCTTGCCCCCCCAGGGGGGCAGGGGGTGGTAGGGAAATTTTCCCCGGGGGTCGGAAATGTTCAAGGAGTGATGCGTGGGAGTTAGGGGCCTCGTGGAAGGGGGCCCCTCCAAAACCTGGCAAACTGGCTGATGGGGGGGTTAGCGGTTGGGGGGGGTGCCTTGTTGGACCAGGGGAAAAGGGGTTAGTTTTTTCAGTTTTTTTTTGGTAGCTAACTTTCTCCAATAAAGGGGGAACCCCCGAAAGGTTTGGCCAAGCTGGGTGCAAAAAAAAAAATGGGCACTTTTTGGGAAAAGTGGGGGGCATTTCCAGAAAGGGGTCGTTCGGGGGAGCGGGGGGGGAAATTTGGGGTTTTGGTGGGGGGGCCGTTGCCTTGGACTTTTCCTCCCAGGGGACCCTTTGGCGCACCGGAAAGGGGCCCACTAAAAACCCTGGGGGGAGGTTGCCACCGACGAGTTGCGTGGGCAAAAGCTCAAGGGTAGCCGGCCATGCCATGAAGGAAAAACCTATGACCGGCGGGCATTTAGGGAAAAGTTTGAGGGTACAAAAAACATAGGGGGGGGAACAGAAGGGGGGTGGGCTTTCATAACCTTTCGTCGGGAAAACCCAGGGCCTCTCCGGCCGAAGCTAAAACCCGAAGGCCCTGGGTGGGTAGCTGGCCCTCTCTGGAAATTTTTCCAACCTATCGAATTCGCAGGGGGGGGCGAAAAAAAAAAAAGACCGTCTGTTGTTCCACGTGGGGGACTGGGCTGGTGGCGTTTTTACCATGGGAAAAGGCCCATTTGGGGAAAAAAAAGAAGGATAAAAGTTTTAAGCCTCCCGTAAAGCGGCGGGTTTAGGGGGGCGTGGTAGGGGGAACCACTGACCGGAGATGAGGGGGACGGAAACATTTGGACGGTTGGGGGGGGGGGGGTGGGGACGAAACCCCCAGAACCGTTCCAAGTGGGTGACCCCTTTTTGGGACCCCAAAGGCTTGGGGCAGGGAGGATTACCCTCTGGGTTTTTTCCACTGGCCAATCTACCCCCGCCCCACCCAACCTTCCTCCAGAGGGGGGGAACCCCCAGCGAGAGCGAAGGGAAAAATCTGGGGCTGGATGAAAAAAGGGTTTTTGGGTTTTTTTGGAAAGAATGAATTTTTCCAATTACGGTTTTTTTTGTTTGAAAAAAGGGATTTTTTTGGTTTTTTTTCCTGAGGGACTAAAAATTTTTTTTTTAAAAATTTTTTCTGTAGTTTGTTTTTTAGGGGTTTTTTTGGTAGGGGAGGCATGTATGTCTGGGTTGGGTAGGGGGGGGTATTGGGGCTTTTACGCCCCGTGGGGTCTTTTGGTTTTTGTTGCGAAAAAAAAATGTGTTAAAAACATGGAAAAAAAAATGAACCTGGGGGGAATGTGTTAAAACAAAAAAACAGGGGGGGACCTGGGGAAACCATGACGCAGGGCTGTGGGGGGAAAGGGGGGAAAGGGAGGGGGGAGGGGTTTGGGTGCGCTTTCCTGTTGAAGGGAACCCCTCGTGTGTTTTTGCCCTTTGGTGGGGGACCTGGATTAATTTTTGTGGTTTGCCCCTGTTTATAAAAGCTGTAATTTCGTGGCAGGGGTGGGGCATGGCTGGTTTTTCCCCCCGTAAAATTGGGGCCTATAGAAAAAAATGTAGGGGTAAATAAAAATTGTATAAAACAAATTAAAAAAAAAAAAGAAAGTTTATTTTTTGTTTTTTATTTTTTTGGCCTGCCTCGCCCACTTGGGCGTTTTCCCCTCGTGGTGTTCTGGGGACGCTTGGTGGCTTCGGGGGCCTTTTTGGGAAAGCTGTTCAGTGTTCCACGGACCCTGTGGATAGCACGCCGTCTGCCCTTGGCCTTGCCTTCGTGTTGGTGGCAGCAGAGGAGCGAGGGCCGCCGGGTTTGTAACATTAATCATTTTTATTATTTATATCATTCCTTTTATTTATATCTATTAATCATAATTTAAAACATTTATTGTTATTTATTGTTATCATTTTTCTTTATTATTACTATTATCATTTTTTCTGGTTATTGTTAATTCATTATCATTTCAATATTAGCATTATCCCTTGTGGGGGAATTTCATGGGTCGAACAGATTGCGGAGTAGAGCAAACGAAGGGAAGTACAAGAAAACACACGAATATGCCGAAGGCCTTATCCTTATCATTATCATCCTTATAATTTTCATTATTGCTCTTATGAAGATGATATTCAGTATTGTTGTTGTTGTTATTACTATTATCATTAGAGTAGTCATCATTATTGATTGTTATTATTATTATCACCAATTGTCATATTCTTACTGCTACTATCATCTAAAGGAAAGCCTAGGTAAAACAATGTTGAATTTGCGGTCCAGAAATTGAGATGCTGCTTTTTTACATTTCATCCACGGCAATGAATTTTGTTTATTTGTTTTGTTTGGTTTAAAAGTTTGAGTTAAAAACAAAAAAAAACAAAAACAAAAATTCTTTAAAATTTATTTTTTTAATTATTATGTCCATTAATTATTTTTTATTTTTAATTATCTACTTTTTTTGTGTGGGGACTACATTTACATTTCCCTAACGCAGAATTAGCTGGGAAGGAGCGGTGGAACCGCAAGGAAGCTGAATTTTGTGGTTTTGTTTGTTATTGGGAAAAAATTTTATAATATTATGGTTTGTTTTGTCGAGCGTTTCAGGTTTCTCTGTTTTTTATTTTCAGGACTCCACCCGGAATGGCGATGTTTTTAAAAAAAAATTTCTGTAGGGAACCAAAAAAGCGGAATAGATGCAAGCGTCGCTAGTGAATAATTTCACAAATTTTTTTTTCGCGCAACAAAATATGTTCTAATCAAAAATAAGCTTCAGTCCTGAGAAAGTGTAACATTTTTTGAAGATGATGTAGTTATAAATGAAAAACCAAAACAGGCAAAGCAAAAAGGAAATTTTCAAATGTATGGGGAAAGAAAAAAACATAAAAATTATATTTAATGGACCACCTTTGTTTATATGCTATGGTTCACATATTAGGGGTAATAGACTTGTTTAATTTTAGTCTAAAAAAACCCTATGAAAAAAAAAAAAAAAAAAACTAAAAGGGTGTTACGTTAAAAGAAAAACCCCATTACAAACCCTAACTTATATTTTTATTTGGCAAGAAAAATTTTACCAGTATTAAAATAATTTTTGGTTTCATAATATCCACCTGAAGGGTAGAACAAAAAACTTTTTAAAGGGTTTTGTTGGCCATAAGGGATTTTATAGAGGGCCAACCCGAAAATCCCTTTTAAAACCGCATATTTGGGGGACTGCATGGATTTGTTAGGCTAATTCTTAACCCCCTTTCGTCACCCCCAAATTAAGTTCAAAGAGGATTGCACGGGAAAAAAAGGGACGAAATATCGCATTCTGATAAGCATTATTATGGTCAAAAAAACCTGATTATAGAAACCAGATTTGGGTTTTTTTTTCCAATATTTGGGACCCACTGGAAACTGGAAAAAACTTTATTTTTTTTTTAAAATTTATTTATGGATGCAATTTACGATTGCTGTTTGCTGTTGCTGTGCCCAAAAAAAAAAAATTTATTATTAGGGTTTTTTAATCTTTTTGACCCTTATTCCCTTTTGATTTTTTAAAAAAAAAAAAAAAAAAACTCAGGTTGATCATTGCTTTTTTTGTGAGGGTTCCCTGGCTTATTGGGAATTGAAGGAGTAAAAAAAAAGGGCATATAATTACCCTTAAAAAATAGTAAAAATGGGAATTAAAAAAAAAATTAAGAATGGGGGGGAAAAAAAAAAGGGAAAAAAACAAAAAAAAAAACATGAAGATTATTAACTCCTTTTCCCCCTTGCCCCCCACTGCAAAAGGCTTTAAACAAATTTTTGTATGGAAAAAAAACACCCCAAAAACGGGAGTGTCCGAAAGCACCATGGGGACTCTGATTTAAGGGGCCCAAAATACCCTACAAATAATGGTCATTCCCTTATAAATTCTTTTTTTTTTTTTTAAAATTTAAAAAATGTTTTTTTTTTTTTAAAAAAATTTTTTACTTTTCTTTGTTGTAGGGGTTTATTTTTGCATTAGGGAAAAAAACATTTTCAAAAGGGGAAAATTTTTCACCAACTTTCCAGCTTGGAATTATTCAATTTCATTTAAAGTATTTTTTTTGGTAGTTTAAAAAAAATTTTTGAATGGGCGGGCTAGCGGGGGGGACAACCGGGGCATATCTGCGTTTTTTTCATTTACAGCTGTAAAAAAAAAAACGGCTACCCGGATTTTCCATGCAGTTTTTTTCCCAGGAACCTCACCCAGAAAAATTGATAAATTTTAAAGGATTTTTTGGCCCCCTTCTTCTTTTTTTTTTATTTCAAAATAAAAAAAAAAATTTAGAGGGTTTTTTTTCTTTTATAATGCATCGATAAATAGGGAGTTAAAAAGGTTTTGAATTTTCCCCTTTTGTTTTTACTACACAGTTTTTGGTTTTCTCTTTAAAAAAGGGTTTAAAGCTGTGTGGTGTGTTGTGGGTGTGGGGGTGGTGTGTGGTATGGTTGTTGTTAAATGTGTATGTGTTATTGTTTGTTAATGTTGTGTGGTGGTGTGTGGTTGTGTGTGTTGGTGGGTGGGTGGTGTGTTGTTGTGTGTGTGTGGTGGGGATTTTTTTTTTAATAACAAAAAATTTAAAAAGGGTGGAACCCCCCAACCCCAACCCACACAAAAACCCAAACCCCCAAACCCACCCCACCCCCACACACCAACACCACCCCCCACCACCCCCCACACATTTTAAGGAACCACGAGGACAAAAAAAAAAATGCGTAGTTAAAACAAAAGGGAAGGGGAGGGGGGGGGAGGGGATGCCAAAAAGGTACTTGTTTTCCCAAAAGGAAGTTGCGTCAAGGGAGACTTGTCGTACCGGAAGGGAAAAGCTTGTTTGACAATGCGAAGGGGGAGTTTCTTAAACAGCGGGCGCTAATATTATAGTTTAGTGGGTGGGATAAAAAAAATAAAAAAACAGGAGAAAAAAAAAGGGGAAAGGGAGAGGGGAGGAAGAGAGAGGGAGGGAAAAGAAGAGAGGGGGAGGGGAAAAAAGTTTAGCCAAAAAATTTTTGCAAAAAAAAACCCATAATTATGCGGAAAGGATTTTTTTAAATATTTACAATATTTGGGATGGAAAAAAAAAGAAAAAAAGTTATTTCTGTTTTTTTAGTGAAGGAGAAAAAAAAAAAAAAAAACAAAAAAAAAAAGGATAATCCAACAAAAAAAAAAGATTTGCGATTAACAAACTTTTGGATACTTAAAAACAAGGGAAAATGCTAAACAGGGGAAAAAAAAAAAAAAAAAAATATTTCACAAAATTAATACCAGGAAATTATTCTGGGAAAAAAAGCTACAAAAAATATAAGCAAACGGAAAAAAGAAAAAAGACTTTGGGGGGGGGCCCTTAAACTTCAATTAGCAAAAATAAATGCGAATACGGGCAGCTTTGGACGGAGGGGACCCCCGCGTGCAGGGGCTGGTGGGACCTTTAAAGAGTTAAAGGAACCACTGCGGGGGAGTTATCGGGGCGATTTTTATTATTTAGATCTGGGAGGGGGGAACCTGTTGCAAAAAAGTGGAACTCAAAAACCCCAACCATGGGGACAAAGGCCTCTACTTTTTCTCTGAAAAAAAAGGAGGTGGTTTGCATATATATATTTTATATTATATATTAAATGTTTATAATATATTAAATATATATATTTATAATATTTTATTAATATAAAAATATATTATATTATTTTTTGTTTGGGTACAAATATATATAAAATATTTATATATTATATTAATATTATATATATATATAATATATATAATTAATTATTTTTAATTTTATTTATATATATATAATAATATATATATATATAAATATATTTATTAATATATAATATAATTATATTTTATATTTTTTTAATAACACCACACAAAAATTTAAATGATTTAATAGATATCTACATATTTATTAAAAATTATTATATATTAAAAAATATAATATTATTTATTTTTAAAATATATTATAATAATATATAATGTACAAAAATTATATGCCATTTAATATATATGAAATATTTATACCTATATATTGTATAATATATATTATTATATAATTATATATATATTATTTTATTTTAAAATTTATTTTATAATTATAAATAATATAATGTTAGCATACATGTAAAATTAAGTAAATATATACCATATATGTTTCTGTAATGTATAATTATGTATATGTAATGTTTTTTACATTTACCATATATAGGGGGATACAAATTTATTGTGTAAAATATTAATATATTAATATAAATAATATATTTTATAAATATAATTTATACATTTTAGGGTTATTGTATTAAAATTATATTTTGTAAAAAATATGTTTTATATTAAAATATATGTATATGTATATATTACATTTATAACCTATTAAAAATGTTTAACGCCCCCGCGCGCGCACCCACCCCACACACCCACACCACCACCAACACAAACCCCACCCACCCCCACCCCACACCAACCACAACACCCCCAACCCACAACCCACAAACCCCACACCACAAAAACCAACCACACACCACACAAAACACCCAACAACCACACCAAACCCAAACAAAAAAAACCCCACCACCACACCACAACCCCCAAACACTTTTTCCCATTAAAGGTGTGTAAGCGAGAAACTAAGGGCGTAAAAAAAGGGAGGGTGGGTTTTTTCCTTTTGGGGAGGTGTTTCAAGCTTCTGGAGGGGGGGACATTTTCGTATAAAAAAGGGGGATTCTGAAAAATTTGATGGGGGTTTTTGGCGTGAGGGGACTGAAGGGGGGACAAACGTATATAAAAAAAATTTCTGTGTTGGAAAAAAAAAAGAGGGTGTGGGGGTTTGTTGGAGAGAAGGGGCCCTTTCTTATGGCCGAGAGGGGAGGAGGGGGTTTACTCAGCGGGGAGGTTCTAAAATGATGTTTTTTGTTTTTTTTCTGATTTATTGCGGGTGGGGGAACATAAAACCAAAATCGTGGAGGTTTGACCCCAGGGTTACCTTGCTTAGAAGAAGGAAGGAGGAATTAAAAAAAAATTTACTCTACATTAGGAGGCAAAGAATTCAGAGTGGGCCTTTCTTAATTATTTTTACTTTTTGTTTTCTTTTTATTGTATGTAATATATATTATAATATATATTATATATATATTATAATTATATTAATAAATATTTTTTTACACATTATATTTTATATAATATATATAAATATTTTATAATATATAATAATATTTTATTATAAATATATAAATAATATAATATAAAATTTAATTTTATATTTTAAAAATGTATAAATTTATATGTATTATGCATATATATATAATTATTTTTTAAATATAATATTATATATAATATTATATATATATAAATTATTATAATATATTATATATAATTTTAATTTTAAATACTTTATTTAAATTTTATATTTCTTGTTTGTCCGTTGTATTATGCCTTTTTGTTTTTTATGTATTATGAATTTTATTCTTTTTTACGTAATATTCACCTTAATGTTTTACCAGTTCAAGAAAAACCCATTGTTTTTTTTTTTAATTGTTCTATCGGCGTTTTTTGTCTTTTTTGATTCATTAATTTACAGCACTGGGGACGATGGAAAAAATTTGATTGATTTCGAAAAAAAAAAAACATTTGCAGTTAAAATTATGAAAAAATTTCCTTAAAGCCGGGCTTTTTGTTCTACCCTTCATTAACCTTTTTAAAGTAATATTAATATATTATATATAATTATATATATAATATTAAATATATATAAAAAAAAATTATATAAATTATTTTAAAATTATAATATATATAAATTTATATTTAAAAATATATATATATAATATATATTTTTAAAATATATAAATTGTTTTTATAAATGTATAAAATATAAATTTTATTAATATATATTATTATATATAATATAAATATATAATAATATAAATTTTATATTATATTAAAAATATTATATATATTTAATATTATATATATATTTTAAATTATATTAATATATATAATAATTTTATTTTTACTTTTTATATAAGATATATAATATATAATATATAATATTTAAAATTTATATATTTTATATATATAAATTTTTTATATATAATATATTTTATTTTATGTATATATATATTTTATAATTATTTTTAATTATATTAAAAAAAAATAAAAAATATATATTACATATAAAATATAATATTTAATATAAAATTATAATTATAATTATTTTATTAATAAAATTATATTTATATATATAATTTTATTTTTTAACATATATGTTTTAAAAAAAAAATAAGTAATGATATAAATATATAATATATATTTATAATAATAAAAATTTAATTATATATATAAAATATATATATTAATAAAAATTTAATTATATATATTTTAAATATTATATTATAATTATATAAATTTTTATTTTTATTTTATATTTTAATATATAAATAATATATAAATTTTAAATATATAAAAAATAATTTTAAAATTTATATAAATAATTATATTAACAAAAAAGTATGAAGGGGGTAGAACAAAAAAAGGGCCATAAAAGGAAAATTTTCTTTAATTTTTTAAACTGCAAAAAATGTTTTCGAAATCAATTTCAAAAATTTTCCATCGTCCATTTGCTGTTAAATTAATGAATCAAAAAAAGGGAACCCAAAAAAAAAAAACCGCCGAAGAACAAATTTTTTAAAAAAAAAAACATGGTTTTCTGGGGGACTGGTATACATTTAAAGTGGAATATTTAAAACAAAAGAAAAAGATAAAATCCCAATTTTAACAAAAAAAAAAAAAAACAAAAGGCAAATTTACAAAAAAACGGACAAAACAAAAAATAAAACTAAAATAATATAAATTATAATAATAAAATAATTATATTATAATATTAAAATTTAATATATATTTTAATATAAAATATAATAATAATTATTATATAATTTATTATATGCATTAAAAAATTTATATTACATTTATATATATTAAAAAATATAATAATTATATATAATAATATTATAAATATAAAATTTTAATATATTTTAAATTTAATTATTTTATATTTTATATATATATAATGTGTATAAAAATTATATTATATATTAAATTTTATTTAAATTTTATTATATAATATTATATATTTTAATTACCAATTAAACGGGGGGGAAAAAAAAAAAAAAAAGTTAATAAAATTTTAAGAGGCCATTTCTGATCTATGCTCTAATGTAGAGTATTTAAATTTACCTCTCCTATCTTCTAAAGAAAAAGGTACGTGGGGGGCCCAACCCCCCCACGATTGGTTAGGGTCCCCGGGCATATCAGAAAACCAAAAAAAAAAAACAAGTTCATTTAAAAAAACCTTCCCCGCTGAGTAGGACCATTTTCTCTCGGCCATAAAAAAAAGGAAAACTCTCTCCAAACCACTCACATTTTTTTTTTTTCCCAAAAACACGGGATTTTTTTTTTTTTTTACTGTCGTTTTTCGGGTCCTCACGCCAAAAAAAACCACAACATTTTCAAGAAATCCCTGTTTTTTTACAAGAAAAATGTCCAGAAGTGAACAACCTCCAACAGGAAAAACCACCTCGTTCACGCCATTTAGTCTCGCTTACCACCCCCTTTAAAATGGTAAGTGTGTGTGTGTGTGTGTGTTTGTGTTTGTGTGTTGGGTGTGTGTGGTGTTTTGTGTTTGGTGTGTGTGTGTGGTTGTGTGGTGTTTGTGTGTGTTTTTGTGTGTGGTGGTGTGTGTGGGGTTTTTGGGGTTGTGTGTGTTGTGGTGTGTGTGTGGGGTGGCGGGGCGCGTGCGTAAAAATTTTAAATAGGTATATGTATATAATACTTTTATAACATTTATGTTATTATAAAACATTTTAATTTACATAAAATATTTAAACATAACATAATATTGTATTATAAATATATTATATATATATATAATAAAAATTTAAAATTAATATTATATTCCCCCATTATGTATCTCTCTATATGTATGTAAAAAAAAAACAAAAACATTAAATAAAATTTACATACAGGGGGCCCATATAATGTATATATTACTTATATAAAATGGTATGGCATTAATAAATATTATATATATTATAATTATATTAATATATTATTTTAAAATTATTATATATATTATAAAATTATATATTATTAAATTATATAGGTTATTATATTACATATATATATGAAATATATATGTAACATTTATAATAATATAAAATAATATTATATTATATATTATATATATAAAATATAATATATTATATATATATGTAGTAATCTATATTACATAAAATTTGTGGGGTGTATATAATTATATTTTTATATATATATTTATATATTTTAATATATATATTAATATTATATATTATTATATATTTTTTATATTACAATATATTATAACATATAAAATTATTAATATATAAAAATATATTATATAATATAATTTTTAAAAATTTATATATTATGTACCAAAAACAAAAAAATAAATATTATAATAAAATTATATATAATATTTTATATATTATATAATTAAAATATAAAAATATAATATATATATATTATATTTATGCATTCCACCTCTGTTTTCAGAGGAAAAACAGTAAGGAGCCTTGTTCATTGTTTTTCGATTTTCAATTTGGGCAAAAGGTTCTCAGATCTAAAAAAAAAAAAAAAGGGGTCGCCAGATAAACTCGCAGGTGTTTTTACTCTGAAGGTCACCCGGGCCCCTTGCACGCGGAGGTCTCGTAAAAAGGGTTTTGCTGTTTTTCGCATTATTTTGCTTTTTGGAAGTTAAGGGTCATATGTTCTTTTCTTTTCCGTTTGCTTTATTATTTTGTAGCTTTTTTCCCCAGATATTCCTGTTATTTTTTTGGGGAAAATTTTTTTAATTTTTCCCTGTTAGCATTTCCTTGTTTAAGAAATTCACGGGTGTATCGCAGTTCTTGTTTTGTGATTATTTTTTTTCGTTTGTTTTTTTTTCTTCTCCACTACAATAACAAAAAAAAAAACTTTATCTTTTCATGCCCAATATTGTATATTAAATCATTCCGGCATATAGGGGGTTTTTGCAAAAAAGGGGGGCTAGACCGGGGGGGACCATCTCCTCTTCTCTCTCTCTCTCTTCTCTTCTCCTCTCTCTCTTTTCTTTCTTTTCTCCTTTTATTTTTATGCTTTTCACTAAAAACAACCTATATTATAGCGCCGCTGATAGAAAAACTTTTGCGCTTTGGGCCCAAAAAAAAAAAACAAAGTTTCTCTTTTAACGACAAGTCTCTTGACGCCCAACTTCCTTGAAAAAAAAAAACAAAGGGTATTTTTTTGCATCCCCTCCCTCCTCCCTTCATTTTTTTTTTACTACGCAGTTTTTGTCTTCGTGCCCTTTAAAAAAATGTGTGTGTGGTGTGTGTGTGTGTGTGTTGTGTGTGTGGGTGTGTGTGGGTTGTGTTCCAATCTTTAAAATATTTTTGAATTCAAAAAACAACAAACCCATCACACCACCACCAACACCCAAAACCACCCACCAAAACCCCCCCCACCAAACCCCCAAACAACCCCCAAACACCACCCCCCAAACCAATACACCATAAACTAAAACATTTTTAACCCACATTTACACATTACCACTTACACCCACAACAAACCCCCAAACCACCCCACAACCCCACAACCCAACCAAAGTTTTATTTTTTAAATTTGGGGGACAAAGGGGGGGGAAAAAAAAACTGTGTAGTAAAAAAAAAAAAAAACAAAAAAACCTTTTTTACTCCCTATTATCGATTGCATTATATGAAAAAAACCTCTATTTTTTTATTTTTAGAAATTAAAAAATAAAGAAAGACAAAAAAATTTTTTTAAAAAAAATTTTCATTTTTCTGGTGAGGGTTCTGTTACAAAAAAAAATGCATGGGAATCCGGGTAGCGTTTTTTAAGCTGTAAAATTTGGAAAAAAGAAAAACGGGGCCGATTATGCCAGGTGTCGCTAGCCGGGGCCATTTCAATTAAATTTTTAAACTACACAAAAAAAATACTTAAAATTGAAATTTAATAAATTCAAAAGCTGAAAATGTGAATATTTCGTTTGAAAAAAAGTTTTTTATTTAAAATTGGGGGTATAAAAACCCTTACAAAACGGGGAAAAGAAAAAAAAAATATTATTAAGAAAAAAAAAAAATTTAAAATTTATTAAAAAAAAAAAAAAAAAAAGATTATAAAGGTTTGACCCATTTATTTGTAAGATATTTTTGTGGGCCCTTTTTACATCAGGGGGTTCACCCATGGTGCTTCGACACTCCAGGTTACTTTGAATGTATTTATTTCCATATCAAAATGGTTTAAAAGCCTTTGCAGTGTTGAAAAGGAAAAGCGGAGTTTAATTATAACTTCATGTTTTTTTACAGCTTTTTCAATATTCCCCATTTTTCTCATATTTTTTAATTCCCATTTTTTTATTTGAAAGGGGGGTAAAAATTATTTTTTTTCACTCTCAAAATTTCATAGCAGGGAAGCTCCAAAAAAAAGGCAATGAATCACCTGAGTTTGGAAACCTTTTTTTAAAAAAATAAAAAAAGAATTAAGGTTTCCCAGGAGATTAAAAAAAAAAAAACCCCTTATAAAAATTTATTTTTTGGCCCACAAAAAGCCACAGCCACAGGCATCGTAATTGCTTTCCATTTAAATAAAAAAAAAAAAAACATAAAAAGGTTTCCAGTTTCCATTTGAATCGATATATGGGGGAAAAAAAAAAAAATTTTGGGTTCTATTTTAAAGGTTTTTGGACCATAATTAATGGCTTATCAAGATTGGGGATATTTCGTCTTTTCAGTGCACTTCTTGACTTAAATGAGGGGGACGAGGGGTTAAGATTAGCCTACCCCTCCCATGCAGTCAAAAAAAAATAATTGCGGTGAGGAAATTTGGGTTGGCCTCTATTATATCCTTATGGCCCCACAAAAACTTACAGTTTATGTTTTCTTACATTCGGGGTGAATATTATGGGGAACAAAAATATTTTTACTGAAATTTCTTGCAATAAAAAAAAATATAATTAGGGTTGTTAATGTGTTCTTTAACGTTACAACATTAAGTTTTTTTTTTTTCAATAGTGTTTTTTGGGGGGACTATATAGGCAGTCTATACCCCCTAATTTTGGGGGGGACCATAGCAAATAAAAACAAAAAAGTGGTCATAAAAAATATAATTTTATGTTTTCTTCGCAAGGGGGGGACATTTATTTCTTTGTTGGGTTTTGGGGTTTTTCATTTATAAAAAAAAACTCATTACCAAAAAAAAAGTTCCCCCTTCTCAGAATTGAGTTTAATTTGGGGTTTTAGGGGGGGACATTTTTTTGTGCGAAAAAAAAAAATTTGGGGGGAAAATTTTTGGGCAAAGGGGGACGTTGGGGCTTCTTTTTTCGTTTTTTGGTTTACAGGTTTAAAAATCGGGCCACCGGGTGGGGGGGGTCATGATAGAAAAACAGGAGCCCGGGGGGGACGTTTGGGGACAAAAAAAAAAAAAAAAAAAAACCCCCATAAAAAAAAAATTTTTCCCAAAAAAAAAAAACAAAAAAAAAAACAAAAAAAAAAAATCAGTTTTTTCTTTGCTTTTTCCCAAAACCCCCTTTTTCTCAGGGCTTTTTTTTGCGTTAGGGGAAAAATTTTTAAAAAAATGAGTTACAAAAAAAAAAAAGTAGATATAAAAAAAAAAAAATAAGGGGGGGGGGGACAAAATTTAAAAAAAAAAAAAAATTTAAAAAAGGGGAAATTTTTTGTTTTTTTTTTTTTTACTAAAAAAAAAAATTACCAAAAAAAAAAAAAAAAAAAAAAAAAAAAAAAAATTTTGGGGGATGAAGTAAAAAAACAAAAATCTAAATTTTTTTCGGGGGGACCGCCCAAATTTTCAACATTTTTTTTTAACTAGGTTTTTTTCCTTAGTTTTGGGATATAGGGGAGAAAAAAAAAGGGGGACCATGGGGGATAAAAAAATTTAAAAAAAAAAAAAAAAATAAAATTGAGATTCCCCTTTAATGATAATTAGTTAATAAAAAAAAAAAAAAACCCCAAAAAAAAACTTACTGAAATTTTTACAAAATAATAAATGATAACGATTGGATAGGAAAAAAAAAAACAAAAAAAAAAAAAAAAAAATTAAAAAAATTCTGGAATAAATTTTAAAAATAATAAGGGGACCTTTTAATTTTGGCAAAAAAAACGAAAATTTGGATAAAAAAAATCCCCAAAAAAAAGGGGGAATAATTTTTCTTAAGGGGGGAAAATAATGAAAAAAAAGGGGTGGATTTAATGATAAGGAAAAAAGGCCTTGGGGGGGCCTTTTTGGTTTTTTTTTCTTTTTTACTTCCCTTCGTTGCTCATTGGGGCCCAATCTGTTGGGGACATGGAAAAATTTTCCCCCCAAGGGATAATGCAAAAATAAATTGGTGTTTTAATTGATAAAAACAATAAACGGGGAAAAAATTTGATTTTAAAAATTAAAAATAATAAAAGGAAAAAAATGAAAAAAACCCAATAATAAAAAAAAAAATAATGTTAATTTTTATGAAAAAGTAAAAAAAAAATTTTAAAATAATTTTAAAAAAAAAAGGTTTAAAAATTTTTTTACAGGGGGCCGGCCTCGGTCCTTTGGGCCCCCCAAAAAAACCCACGGGGGGGCAGGCGGGGGGCCCCAGGGGGGGGGGTTTTTCCCCCAAACGGGGGGGTGGGTGAAAAAACTGAAAAAAAAAAAGCCCCCCAAAAAGGGAAACCGAAAGGCACCACAGGGGGGTCCAGAAAAAAAAAAAAAACCCACGGGGGGGAAAAAAAAAGGGCCGAGGGGGGGCACGAAAAAAAAAAAAAACAAAAATTTTTTTCCTTTTTTTTTTAAACCAAAGTTATTTACCCTTTTTACACTTTTTATGGGGGAAAAACCCAATGGGGGGAAAAACCAGGGAAAATGCCCCCTTTTGCCCCCGATAACAGGTTTAAAACGGGGGGCAAAACCCAAAAAAAAATTCAGGCAAAAAAAAGGGGGGCCCCCCCACGAGGTTTTTCACGGGGGGAAGCAGCAACCCAAAACCCCCTTTCCCCCTTTTTCCAAAAAGCCAGGGGCTTGGGGGTTTGCCCAGGGGCCCCTTTCATTTTTTAAAAAAAAACCCCACTTTTTGCCCAGGTCCCTTTTTTTCAAATGTTAAAAAAAACCCCCATTTTTTCGCCACGGGGAGGGACAAAAAACCCCCCACGGGTAGCCAACAATCCCCCCCCTTTTTCAAGCGGGGGAAATTTTTTGGGCTCGGGGAAATTTTACCAAAAACCTGAAAAAAAAAAAAAAAACAAAAAAAAAAAATTTAAAAAAAAAAATTTTGGGTCCCAGGAAAAAAAAAAAAAAAAAAAAAATTTTCTTTCAAAAAAAAAAAAAAGGGAAAAAAACCGTAATTGAAAAAATCAGTTCTCGGGGGAAAACCCCAAAAAAAAAAATTTTTTTCACCAGCGCAGGATTTTTTTTCGCTCTCCCTGGGGGCCCCGCTTTGGGGGGGAGGTGTGGGGCGGGGGTTTAAGAATTGGGGGGAAAAGGGGGGGGCACCCCAAAGGGGGGGTTTTTCTTCCTGCCCCCAAAGGGGGGAAACCCGGGGGTTTTATGGTCACCAGGGGGGAGGGGGTCTTTTTGGGGCATTTTCCCTTTCCCCCGCCCAAAAAAAATTTGCTCGCCCCCTCATCTCGGTCAGTGTTACCAAAACGTCCTCAAACCCCGTTTTTTGGGGGCTAAAAAATTTTTTTTTTTTTTTTTCCCAACCCTTTTGGGCCCTTCCCATTGGAAAAAACCCCCAAACGGGCCGGGGTCCACGTGGGGGGGGGGACGGTTTCTTTTTTTCGCCCCTGCAAAAAATTCGTTTAGGGGGGCCAGAGGGGGGGGGAAAGTCCCACCCAGGGGCTTTGGTTAGGGGCGGGGGGGAAACCCCCTCGTTTTTTCCGGGACGCAGGTTTTCCCCACCACACTCGGGTCACTTTTGTTTTTACCTTCATTTCCCCTTTCTTTTGCCCCCGGGCCCCTGGGGGTTTTTTTTCAGGGGAAAGGGGCCGGGCAAAACCTTTTGGGGGGCTTGCCCCCCCGCCCACTCGTCGGTGCCCCCCCCCCCATTTTTAGGGGGGGCCGTTTTTCCGGTTGCCCCAAAAAGTCCTGGGGGGAAAGGGGTTTCGGGGGGCAAAGGGGGCCCCCCCACCAAAAAAAACTCCCCGCTTCCCCGGGGGGAGGGGGGGACCTTTCTGGTTTTTGCTAAACCCTTTTTCCCAAAAAATTTGGGGCCCATTTTTTTTTCCCCAACCGGGGGCTGGCCCCTTTTTCAGGTTTTCCTTTTTTGGGAAAAAAAGTTTTTACCAAAAAACCCCTAAAAAAAAAAACAAAAAAAACCCCCCCCCTGGGTCCAAAAAGGGGCCCCACCGGCCCCAAAAACCGTTTTTTTTGCCCCCGCAAGGGGTTTTGCAGGTTTTTGGATGGGCTCCCCCGGGGGGGGCCCTTTTTACCTCCAGGGGCACCCCCTTTTGGGGGACAGGGGGGGGGACAACCGGGATTTTTAGGGGGGATTTTCGTCCTGGGGGGGGAAAAGGTTTTTGGGCGGGGGTCGTCGGGGGCCAAAAAACTACCCTGACAAGCCCAAAAAAACCTCTGGAAAAAAAGGGGGGGGCCCCAAAATTTTTTTTAAACCGTGGCCCCCCCCCCCCAGTTTTTTTCCGCCCCAATTTTTGGGGGGAAAAAACGTTTTTATTTTGGGTTTTTCAGGTAGTCCAAGGCCGGGAAAAGGGGCCAGGGGGGGGTTTCCAGGGGGGGGGGGGCCTTTTTTTTACCACCGGGAAAAAAAGCGGCGGGTTTTTTTTTAAACCCGTGTTTGGCCCACCGCCAATTACGGGGGGGCTTCCCACTGGCCCCCTTGGAAGCTGCCCCAAAAAGGGGGCCCCCGGGGGGGGGGGGACCCCCCCACCCCCCCCAGTTTTCTGTTGGGGCTTTGGAAGTTTGGGCATTTTGGGCCAAAAAACCATTTTTTGGGGGGGCCCCCCCCACTAGGGTTTTTTCCCCAAAACCCCCCCATTTGGCCCCCCACTTTTTTCCCAGGGCGGCCTTTGGGTTTTTTTCCCAAAAATTATTGAGTTTTTTTCCCCCTTTTTGAAATCGGCTGGTTTTTGGGGGAAAAGGCCCCAGCTTCCCCCAAAAAGGTCGGGGCCCCGGGGGGGAAAACCCCGGGGGGGGGGCTGGGGTTTGGGCCCCCCCTTTTCTCCAAAGATTTTTTTTCCGGGCCTGTCCCCACTTTCCTTAAAGGCCTTGGGGAACTTTTGCCCCTCGGTTTGGTGGATTTTTAAATACCCCCCCCCAAGTTTTTTTGCGGGCCCCCAAATTTGCTGGGGAAGGGGTTTTCAGGGGAAAATCCGGTTTCCGGGGTTGGGGGGGGGGGGGGGGACGTGTTCTCCGCCCCCCTGGGGGGGACACGGGGTAAACGGTTCGGGGCCCTACCCTTCCGCAGGGGCCCCAAAAACCCACAAAGCCTTGGGGGAAAAAGTTCTGGGGGGCTCCCCTTTTTCCCAATGTACCTTTTTTAAACTTTGGGGGCCTTGGGGGCCTTTGGAGGGGTCCCCCCCGGGCCGGGGGGCTGGAAAGCAAAAGGGCCCCCTGGGGGGGCCATTTTGGGTTGCCTTTCGGGGGAAGGGGGGCCTTTCAAAAAACTCCAAAGGGGGCCCTCCCCCCAGGGGCCCCCGGGGCGGGGGCCTCGGGGGTGTGGCCGCTTGGGGACGTTTTTTTGAAAAGCTGTGGCCTGAAAAAAGGGCAAAAAAAAAAAAAAATCGGGGCCGGGGGGCCCCAGATTTTTTCTTTTCTGCGCTGAGGGGGGGGGACCTCCTTTTTCCCCCAAAGGGGGCCCCCCACCTGGGGCCCCGGGGGACAGGTTTGGGGCCCCCCCCGTTCATAAATTTCCGTTTTTTTTTCAAGGTGGGGGGGGCCCGATTAAACCTGGGGGTTTTGGGTTTTAGTGGTTGGGCCAAAAAAAAAAAACCCCGGCTTTTTTAAAAAAAAAGGGGCCCTTTCCCCACGCTGGTGTAAGGGGGGGGGGCATGTTTGGGGATGGGGGGGGAAAAAATTTGCCCAAAAAAACCACTTCCCCCCCGGGGGGGGGGGGACCCCCTTAGGGGGCTTTTTTTCCCCAGTTTTGGGCGGGGGGGGGGCCTTTTTTCCCCTTTTTCCCAAGCCTTGGGGGGCGGGGTTGCCAGCTTTTTTCAAAAATTGGGCGGGAAAAATTTATGGGCCTCCCCGGCCCCCCTTTCCCCCGTCGTACTAGCTGGTTTTACCCCCTCAGAGAAGGGGGTTTTCTGGGGGGGGGCCGAGGGGTGGCAGGGGGAGGAAAAAACGCGTGCCGTAAAAAAAAAAACTTTTTTAAAAAACCCCTGGGGGGGGGGAAGGGGGTGAGGGGGGGGAAAAACGAGGGGGGGGTTGGGGGGGGAAACCGGGGGGGTTGGATTTTTGCCCCCAAAAACCCCTTAAAAAACCCCAAGGGGGAAAGGGGGTTCCGATGGGTTCCCAGCCTTCTGCAAGGGGGCCCCAAAGGGGTCCGGGACAGGGGGGGGGACGCTGCGGGGGGCCCGGGGGGGGTTTTTTTTGCCACGGGGGGACCCCCCAGGCGGGGGCCCCCCGTAAAAAAGGGGGGGGACCCTTTGGAAAATCTTTTTTCCCAAAAAAAAAACCTGGGTCGCCTTCTCTGGTTTGGGGGAAAAAAAACTTTTTTTATTTTTACCTCGTTTGCCCCCGGCCGTTTTTTCCCCCCCCCAAACTTCCCCCCCCTTTCAGGCCCTTTTAAAAAAAACCCCCCCCCTTTCCCAGGGGTCTGAAAACCTCCCCCATTCCGTTCCCCTTTTCCCCCCCCGGCTGTTGGCGGGGGGCCTTGTCGGGTTTTTTTTTTGTGGGGTTTTTCCATTTTCACAGTTTTGAAAGTTTTTTGCTTGAAAGGGGCCAAACCTCAAAAAAAGTCGGCAAAAAAAAAATTTTTTTCCTTTTGCCTTTTTTTCCGGGGCCGGGGAAATTTCCGCGGAGGGTGGGTTTTGGCCCCCTTTGTTTTGGCCCTCTGTTGGGGCCCCTTTTTGCTCCTCCTTTTTTTCCTTTTTTCCTCTCTCATAACCGGCCAAAGGGCTTTTGGGCAAAAAATCGGGGGGCCACTGGGGCTCGGTTTTCCCCCTTTTCCCTCTTTTGGGCCCTGTTTTTCAGTAAAAAAAACCCCCCTCCCCATGGTTTGCCCCCCCCAAAATTTTGGGGGGAAACCACAGATAAAATCGGAGTTTTTTCCCCAATGATAAAAAAAATAAAACAAAAAAAATTCCCCCCCATTTCCCCGGGGGAAACCACCATTTTTTTGGGGTTTTCCCACCGGGCCGGCCCTCTTCTCTGCCCCCCAAAAACACGAGGCAGGGCTGGGGGGCGGGGACGGGGGTTTGGCTATCCCCCCAGGGGCGTGAAACACTGAAAAAAAAAACCTCCCAAGGGGAGGCCCCCCAAAAACACCCCAAAAAGGGGGCTCAAAAAAAAACACCACGGGGGGGGGGGAAAAAAAAAGGGCCAAAAGTTGGCGAGGGCAGGGCCAAAAAAAAAAAAAACACAAAAAGGGGGGGACTATTTTTTCCCCCTTTTTATTTACACAAGTTTTTTTAACCCCCGTAATTTTTTTTTTAGGCCACAATTACGGGGGGGGGGGAAAAAACCGGGGGCATGTCCCCCCCCATGCAGGGATACGGGGAAAAAAAAAACAGGGGAAAAAACCACAAAAAAAATCAGGTCAAAAAAAAGGGCCACACACGGAGGTCTTCCCCAGGGAGCAGCCCCCAAAAAACTCCCTCCCTTTTCCCTCCGCTCAAAAAGGGCCAAAGGGCGGTTTTCATTTTTTTGGGCCCGGGGGGCCCCTTTTTCAGAAAAAAAAAACCCCTTTTGGGCCCGGTTTTTATTTTCATTTTAAAACCCCAAAAATTTGTTTTCGGCAAAAAGGGGGGGGGAAAAAAAAAGGACCCCCACTGGCGTAAGAAAAAACAAAAAAAAAAAATTACTTTTAAAAAAAAAAAAGGGGGAATAATCAAAATGGATAAAAAAAATCATAATTTTTTGGTTTTAAAAAATAATAAAAAATTTTTAATTTTTATTATTAATTATTATTTATTATTAAAATTATTATTCATTTTTATTTTTTAAATTTTATTTTTTTTTTTAATTATTTTTTATATTTATTTTATTATATTTGGGTTTAATGAGGAATTTTAAAAATAGGCCAGTAAACAAAAAAAAAATTAATTTAAATTTAAAAAAAAAAAATGAGAAAAAACCCCACTAATTTATAAAAATTTTAAGGGGGAAAAAATTAGGGGAAAATGATATTATTTTTATTAAAAAAATTCATTAATAAAAAATTAAAAAAAATTGGATAAAAAGTTTTATTTTTTTAAATAATTTACAAAATTTTTATTTAATTATAAAATAAAAAAAATTTTAATAAAAAAAAAATTTAGTGTTTTGGGATAATTTAAAAAAAAATTAAAAAAATAATTTGATAAATAATTTTTTAATGTCAAAATCAAAAAAAAAATAAAAAAAAAAGTAGTGGTTTAAAAAGATAATTATTATTGGGTTTTTTATTTTTGTTGTTGTTTTTTTAATTATTTTTTTTAATTTTAAATTATTATTTTAAATTAATGGTTTTTTCTCATCAATTTTTTAAATTATATTTATTATTAAAATTTTATTATTTAATTATTTTTTTATTTTCCCCTTTAATTTTTTTCATTTTTTTTTTTCATCATTCATCATTCTTTTTCAAATCATCATCATTTTTCCCCATCATTCATTTTCCAATTTCTTTTCCCCTTTTTCATCTAAATCATCTTTTTCCAAAATCCTCATTGGGTATTTTTTTTTAATTTTTCCACCTTTTTTCCAATTAGTGTTTAAAAAAAGATTTAGTAATATTAAGGGGGGGGAAAAAAAACAAAAAATTTTGATAAAAAAAAAATGATAAATAGTTACGGTAAATGATAAAATGAAAAGCTTAATTGTAATTTTTAAAAAAAAAAAAAAAATGAAAAAAAAATAAGCCCAAAAACAAAAAAAAACGGGAAAAAAAAAAAAACTTAAAAAAAATTAAAAAAAAAAATTTAAAAAATTAATTTAAAAAAAAAATTTTTTTTTTAAAAAACATTTTTAAATAATGGAAAAATAAAAAAAATTTTAAAAAAATTTAAAAATGATTCCCCATCGTTCCAGTTTTTTCAGTTTTTTTTTTTACCATTTCAATGTAAATAAATAAATTGTAAAAAATTTAAAAATTTAATAAAAAAATTAAATAAAAAAATAAAAAAATAAAAAATAAAAAAATAAAATAATTAAATAATTAAAAAATAATGATGAAAAAATAAATTAAAATTTTTAAAAATTAAAAAAAAAAGGGAATTTTTTTATTTAAATAAAAAAAAAAAAAAAATTTTTGGGATAATGATTTTTGATAATGAAAAAAAAAAAAAAAAAAAATTTTTAAAATTTTAAAAATTTTAAAAAAAAAAATTTAATTAAAAAAAAAAAACAATTAATTTTTTTAATAATAATGGATGGGTTTAAAAAAAGGGGAAAAAAAAACAAAAAAAAAATTTTAATAAAAAAAAAAATTAAAAAATTGGGGGGGAGGAAAAAGGGGATAGCATTTTGATAATTTATTTTTTTTTTACGTTTTACTTACTTTATAATGATTTAATAAAAAAAATGAAAAAAAAAAAACTATGGGCCCTTTAAAATATTATTTATTATTATATTATAAAATTATATTTTATATTATATATTTATTTTATAAAAAATATTATATTATATATTTAAATTAAAAAAATTTTTTCTTTAAATTAGGGGTAAAAAAAAAACCCAAAAAAATCATATTAATGTTAAAAAAAAATTAATAAAAAATTTTAAATAAAATATAATAATAAATAGTAGTAGTTGGGTTTGGGTAATGAAAATGAAAAAAAACAATATCGGACGATAAAAAAAAAAAAAAACGATGATAAAAAAAAGTGATAAAAAAGTAAACAAAAAAATGAAAATAAAAACAATAGAAAAAAAAATGAAAAAAAAAAAAACTATTAATAATAAATAAAAAAAAGAGGGGAAAAATTATTAGTGATAATTTAATAATTTTTAAATAATAAAAATTTAAATAAAATTAAATAATTGATTTTTAAAAATAATGAAAAAATGTTTGATGTTTATGATGAGGGGGACGATAGTAATAAAAAATAATAATAATAATAAATGATAATAATAATTACTATGTTTACTAATCCCCCAAAACAAAAACAACGATAATAGCAAATTGGAATCTAACATTATTTACTACGGAATACTTTACTTACTACTTATACTAAAAAAGATTGTGGGTTTTAAAAAATGATCATAAAGGGAAAAAAGGGAAAAAAAACGATAATAAAATAATGATAAAACAATAAACAATAATAAAACAATGACAAAAAAAAAAAAAAAAACAAATAATGATGATAAAAATAAAAAAAACAATAATAAATAATAATAATAAAACAAATGATAATTAGAAAATAATTAATAAAAAAATAAAATTTTTAAGAAGGGGAATAATGATGGAAAAAATAAAAAAAGTAAAAAAAAGTATTAAAAAAAAAAAATTATCATTATAATTTATTAATCATAAATAAAATATAATAATTTAATAATAATTTTTAATTTGTTTAAATTAAAAATAATAAATAAAAAATTTAATAAAAAAAAAATTTTTGATAATTAATAGTAATAATTGGTGGATGAAAATTTTAATAAATAAGGGAATTGATAAAAAAATTTTGATAAGAGGCTATAGTAATGATATCAAATACAAACTACTACAAAACTATTTTTACTGTTAAATAATTAATTTAAATAAAAATTTATTAACAATAATAAAAATAATTTAATTAAATAAAAACCCAAAAATTTTTTAGTAATAAATAAAATAATATAATTTTTTTAATTTTAAAAAAACAATAGTAAATAAAAATATTAAAATAAAATTAATTAAAAAAAAAACAAATAAAAAAAATAATAACCCAATTATTATATTATTGTTTATTATTCATTATTTAATTTTATTATTATCATCTTATTATTATTATATTAAAATAAAAAATGATTTATTAAAATATTTTATAACGGATTAATGCAATGATTAAAAATTAAAAGGGTAAGTTATGATAATGATAATATTAAAAAAAAGTTTATTTTTCTGTTATTATCGTTATATTAATAATCAAAGGGATAGCATGCAAAAAAAAAAAAATTAAAAAATATTGATAATTTTTAAAATTGATAATTGGTTTAATGAAAAGCATTTTTAAATTATTATAACGGGAGGGAAAAAAAAAACCAAAAAAACAATAACAAAATAAAAATGTTATTGTTTAAATAATATAAATTAATAATGGTTTGGGTTTAAAAACAAAGTTTTATGTTTGGATTGTCAAAAAAAAAAAAAAAAAAAAACGTAGCAAGGACCAGATGGTACACTTCCACCAAACTTCCGGTCCAAGCAAAGGCTGCCCTCCTCCTTGGGATAGGGGGGGCCAGATGTCGCCCGGCTTTTCCTCTTTTCGAAAGGAAAAAAAAAAAAACATTTTTGTCCTTTCGGGGGGAAAAAAACCGGCCGCATGAAAAACACGCCGTAAACAAAGGAAAGGAGGGGGGAGGGGGGGGACAGGGAAAAACCCCAAAGGCCAAACCCCCCAGGGTCCAGTCCCACCCCCACCTCGTTTCTCGACCCGGGAAGGGGGAACGGGGGGGGGTCTTTTGGTGGGTTTCAACTTTGGGGGGACATTCAAAAAAAATTTAAAAAACCCAATCAAGCTAAAGAACCCCTTTCACGGGGGACCCGGCCAAAAAGTCCATTTCTCACGTCTCGCTCACATCTGGTTTGGTCAGGCGGTGGCTTCCCAAAAAACCTCTTCCGTGTCGTCATATTTGGTTGCTTGCGGTGGGTCACTGGGGCTTTACATTGTGATGATGATAGGGAAAAAAAGAAGGGTTTTATGATAATAGGAATAATAATGAAAAAATTTTGGTAATTAATAATAGCCTTTTTTTTTTGGAAAAAAATTTTTTGTTCTTCTTCCTTTC
>NC_051399.1:50109792-50135764 GCF_015228065.2 Penaeus monodon | reverse complement strand
AGGGGGAGGGGGGAGGGAAAAGTACCTTCCCTTTTTTTGGCCTCCTTTGGGGTTTTAGGATGGGTTATGAACCCCTTCCCCCTCGGGGGAAGATGGAAGTCCCAGGACTTGTTGTGGTTTTTGCAGAACGCAAGTCAATGCCTCCTAGGGGGGAAAAATGATGGGGCTGAGATCCCAGATGGGGGGCCTGTGCAAGAATTTTTTTTGAGTTTGTGTTGTTCCCTCTGGAGAACATAAACATCTGGTTATCAGTTTGGCTGCCCTTTCTCTGATATGAGCAATCTACCGGTTGTAGGTGTTTTTTAGTTGCCCCCTCTTCGCTGGCAGTTTGCTGCCCTTCTTCTTCGAGAACTCCTGCCCAGTCTGTTTGCTTCGTTGAGGCCATGGTGTTGCCCCTTTTGGGGGGGGGCTGCACTCACCTGACCCTTACCACAGATCGAAAGGGGGGGTTTTTTTGGGTAAAAAGGATCACACCATTCCCCCACTCTTCTGCCTGACTCATAGGGCATTTTCCCCTTGTCATCCCTGACTGCTTTCTTTGGGGGGGGCCCGGGTTGTCGGGGGTTTCTTTGCCTGGGGAATTTTTTCTACAATTTCACTCTGGGGTTGACTTACTTAATTGGTCATTAAAATACCAGGTTCTTTATAACTCCGGGACCAGGGCCCCGAGTTTTAGGTATAGTCTTGGGGCCCATTGTTTTATGCTTGATAAGTCTGGCTTAAAGCACCTCCACGTTTTCATTTGTGGGAGTTCTTTGCTTCTAAGGCGGGGCCAAAGGATTATAAAAGTTTTGGGTTGGGTTTGTTTGTTTTCCCCATTTTTGTGGCATTTTGGGGTGGGGGAGCATCCATAAGGGGGTAACGGTTATTGACGTTGAAAAAACACCATTAATTTTCCCCCACAATGGCCAAAATGAGGGCTAGGCCCTTCTTTTACATGCTTGGCTCTTGGCATTGGGAAAGAAAAATCAATGAAAATCTTTGTATGTAGGGGATTGATGGCCTGCCGCATCCCGGGGCCCTTTGGGAAAAAGGATGGGGTGATGTGCATTGATCCCCCCTATATTACTTATTGGGAGTAGCCAGACCCCGGCTTCTGCACACATTGTACCTTGAAGAGGCCCCCCTCAGGGGAAACCAAAGCAGAGATTCAACTCCCCTCCACAGTGCGGTGTATCGGGGCATTGTGAAAAGGGGTTGTTGTTCACCCGGATATCAAACCTCTTTTGCCAGCTGTGAAAGGCAGAAGAAACATGAACCTGGAAGCAAACAGTTCCCCCTAAAATGTCAGTTTTTGTTGGAGTCTGACGACTTTTATAAAGTCTTCGCTGGTTGAGGGATCTTCAAGTAGATTGATCTTTGGGCGTAATTACATCCCCGGGCCCTCTGGAAACCCCACTGAAAACCCGGATTTTTCTTGCTTTCCAATGCTCTTCCCCTTTGGGGTGGCATTGTCAAAAGCTTCAGGTTTAGGGGGAACCCTTAATGGGGAAATGCCTGGGGGTCTAGACTCTTCCTCAAGTCTGTCTCCGCCTGGGCCGTTTGGGAACACCATGGGGGCTGGGGTCGTGGGATTATTGATTTTTTTAAAAATTTATCTGCCGCGTCAACACCCGAGTTATTAGCGCAAATCCCTTTTCTTAGATTAATTTTAAATTATATAAAACTTTTAAAATTATCAAAAATATCTTAAAAATAAAAATAAATATTTTAAAAATCAAGCATGATTTTAGCTCAAGTGTTTGCAAAAACTTAGCAAAATTTTAAATTTTATAGAAAATTTTATTCCCCCTAAAAAAAATAAAAGCCTCTAGTCACAATTTTTCCCCAAAATACTTTTTCAGTTTTATATGGGGGGAAAAGTACAACTTTTTGGTCTGAAAATGTTGCAATTTTTTTTCCAGTACTGTGCGACGTTAATGGTCTTGGCATCCATAAACAAACTGCTTGTTTTTAGCCACTTTGGCCCCATGGTCAGTTTGTGTCCGATTCTTAGTCTTGTTGATGAAACTTTTTTCTCAAGCGAAGGTCACTAACTCTCGCATTTTGTTTCTGGGGGTTTGGCCTCCATTGGCCCTTTCCAATTATCACAGGGTTGTTAAAAGATCCGTCATATTAACTGCTGCAAGGGAGGGCATGTAAATCTGCAGTAAAATCGAGGCTGCTAGGAAAGCCCCGATCATTTTCCTTCTGCTCACTGCTGAAAAGCCCCATCTTTTCAGACTTTGAACCCTCTATATATTGCATCTATCCTTGGTACTTAAAATTGCTGAAGAATCTCTCTCGACTTTTGCTTGGGATCTCTCCCCTTTCCCAATTCCGACTAAATCCAGTCGATTTGATTAGTCCAAGGGGGGTTTGGGGATTCCAAAAACCAAACCCCTTAGGAGACTTAAACAAAGATTTTCCCACAAGATTCCTCATTCCCCTACCTAGGTTTGGGTTTACCTCAAAGGGGGTTGAAAACCAATCGAATGGGAAAACCCCCAGAACCCTTTTGTATCTCTGTAGTAAATCAGGTTCTTAGTCTCGGTGTAATAAAAGGTGGTTCTCCACTCTCAGCATACGGGGACCCCACGGGTGAAGACCTGAAAGCCCTTTACAGATTCTGAAGTTCTTTGAACTGTCCAACTCCGGAGAACATGGGGTTGAGATGAATAACCTACATCCATAATCAAGCTTACTATGTATAAAATCGGTAAAGCAGAAAGCGTTGTGAAGTTGACCCCAAGATGGATGTGAAGGAACCCAAAAAATACAAGGGGATTTGACCCTTCCTTTTACTGTTGAGTGAGGCACCCCTGTAAGCCTTGAGTCAAAAATTAGCCCAATATTTCTTGGACAAACGCAGGGGGTTTGCCCCAAAATAGGGGGGGAAAAATGGAATTTTCCTCATTTTGGAAAGTAAGCCATGGTCATATTTTGGGGAAAATTTTTGAACCCATGATATATTACCACTGTAAAACCTGTTTTATCGCGCCTCTGTGTCCTTGCAAAATCGTGTAAGCTTCCCCTGGCATACGTGTAAGTCATCCACATACAATTACAAAAGACCGCATTTGGAACAACCTTTAAAATGTCTTTTTAGAAATGGCAAATAGGGTCCCTTTAAAGACTCCCTTGTGGGCCCTTGGGGGACCCCTTCCAGCTGATCTTCCGGTTAAAAAATTGTTTCTCATCGAACTCAAACTTCTTTTTAGAAAGGAAGTTTTGATGAAGGTGGTAATGCTCCTCTTAAACCAATGTCATACAGCTTCTGATATGTCTGCTTCCCAAAGTGGTACCAAACCCTTTCTGGTCAAAAAACGCTGATAACATGTGACTTTTCCGTGCGAAGAATTCTGTATGCTTTCCCCCTTACAATGCCCGGGGGCCATTCAATCTTCTAACCCGATTGATATGGGGTCAGCACTTTTTCCCCTTTTCTCAGCCTGACAACCTGAAATTCCATTTTCTCCATCAGTTTGCAGATGCAGCTAGTGAAAAAAATTGGTTTTAAATATCATGGGGGGAAAAGCATTTTACCGGGGTTTAGGGACAGTAATGATTATAGCCCTTTCCATGTGGATGGCACTTTACCCTCCCTTAGATCCATTGAATGGTCCAACGGGGAACTTGGGAGCTCTCCGGGGGAGATATTTTTGGTAATATGTCATTCCTGGGGCAGTCTACGGCGGGCTGAAAGCAGAGCCATCTCCTTTGAAAAATGGTAATTGTAGGGAAGTTCTGCTGCAGCCCCTACTAAAGAACGACACGTATCTTTCCCTGCTCAGCCCGAAAGGGGGCAGTTAAATTCAGGATTTAGCTAGCTGATTAGCCATTATTTTGTCTGTGTGATTTTCTGTCTACTTAAAAGCGGTGGTGACATAGGGCTTTTTCCCAAGATCTTTTGCCCCTTTTCCCCAAACCCCATGCAAAGGGGGTTACCAATTTATCAGGAGACCATGTCTCCACGAGTCTACCTCCTTTAGCCTCCCCTGGCCTTGTTCCGGTTTTTTGCAATGGAAAAAGGTTACATCACTGGGGTGTCGTTTTAAAAATGCCTTATGCATTTTTCCTTGCCTGACAGCTTGCTAGCATTCACAGACCACCATGGTACCGGAGGTCGATGGAAATGCCGCTATTTTGGGGAAATGGATTTTCGCTCAAGATGATTCGTGATGTGAAGTCATTAAAAATCTTGAAAACACAAAAAAATTCACGATCCTTGAAAACTGCAGTTGATCTAAAAAGATGCCAGTCCGCTGTTCAAGTTCCATCTCTGCAGTCCATTCCGGAACCCATTCACCTCTTGCAAAAGTTTTGGGAAATGGTCGCTTCCATGAAGTTTCCATGACCTCCCAAAGTGAAATTCATCTTGAATCAGGTGAGCCATTGCAGGCTGTATTGGGAATGTCCCTTTTGAATTTGGAAAGGGTTTGGGGGGTTTACTCTTCAGTTAAACTGCATCTACTTTAGAATCTTAAGGACTCCAAGGCCCTTCCCGGGTTTTTGCAAAAAGTGTTCCCCAGAGGTGTACCCGCCTTGAAATCCCCCAAGAGTAAAAATGGATGTGGCTACTCCCCCGTATTTTCCCAAAACACTTTTTGAATTATGTGGGGGAAGTAGAGGTGCAACAGTTAAGGGTAAAGTCTTTTTCCACAGCCTTCCCGCAGTTTGTCTGCGGGTGGATGGCCTGGAAGGAAATATTGACGTACCATACGGTACCCCCCTGAGGTCCATTTCAAAAGTCCCCTAATGGGTTTAATTTGGAACTCTCGGGAAATCGGATGATTTTCCCTGGTTAATCTCTTTTGTAAGCATCACAAAATGGGTACATGAAGCTATCAGATGTTGCAGTTTTTTTCCATTTTGCTGAATTCCCTGACAGTTTTTCCTTTGGGTTAGGGGATCCCGTTCTCCAAACTATTCTTCACAAGGGGGTTTTTGGGAGGGCCTGTGGTTTTAAAATTTGCCCCCACCTTCAAGCTGTCCCTTTCCAGGATCTTGAATCTTTTGAGGGGGTTTTTACCCGTGGAATAGTTTCCACAGGTTTCCTTTTTACGGGCCCGGATTTTTTTGCCCCGGGGAAGGAGGACCCGGCCTTTGTTCAGGGGATTCTGCCTAGCGCAGGGCCCCTTGGATGTGGTGGGAGCTGGAGCTTACCGTTGAGGCCTTGGATCCCGCCCCGACGGCTCAAGACCCCCTTTTGAATGGTCTTTTTAACAGGCTAGGTTCCTTTGCCTGGGCAGGGGGTACCTGAGCCTTTGCTTTTAGGGGTATTCAGCCTAGCACGGAGGCCCCCGTGGATTTTTGGCAGCTGGGCTGTCCCCTTGAGGGCCCTAGAGCTTGCCTGATGGCTCCAAAAAAACCTTTCTTTTGGGGGAGGAGTCTCCTCATAGACCCTTCACTCCTACTCCGTTTCTGGTGGAATTTACCAGAGGGGTTTCAGCAATTGGGGACTGGGTTTAAAGGAAGTGACAGAGTTGGGGTGTAAAAAGCACGGAGGGGAGGGGTTGGGGAAGGAGGATGGGCTAGAATGAAACAAAGGATTTACCTGGGTGTACAAAAAGCACATGGGCACGTCGCTTTTTCCTCGGAAACTAACCTCCTTGGGTCCATTTCCCTTAAAAAAGAAAAATTGGCTCCCCGCCCCTAACCCTGGGGAGGGAAACACCCGCTAGGGGTTGGGGACATATGGCTTTACCTTGGGTGATACCCTGCCTCTTTAAATGATTTGGAAGGACTAACATGTTAAAGTTGAAGGAAGCTGGTTCGACTGTTCCAAACCTCAAAATTTCCTTTTTAAAAAGTTTTACTGCCAGTACATTAAAAATTCTCTAGTTCCGTAACAGTTTCTCCTCAGAACCTCATCAGGGCTCGGGAAAAGCAATGCCCTTACACTGATTGTACCATGGGGAGAACATGAAACTTGAGCCCCAAAGGGTTTCATAGGCACGCGACGTTCACCTCCTCTGGTGCAAACCCAATAATAAGTACCTCTCGCTGTGGTGTGAGCGAGGATCACTTGACTACCTCACTATTTTCGGATTACTTCAAAAAAAATCAAATCCATGATTGAACACCATCAAAGGCTTTATACTTTGGGCTTACTATATGAAATACTGTCATTTCCAGGATTAGGGGGACTTTTTTCCCCCTTTTTACCTGGTTTTGGGAGCCTGGGAACCCTTCGATTCCCATTCTTGCCCTTTTGGGAAGCTGGAAAAGGTTCCAGAGTGACAACATGTGATGTTCCAGAGGGAATGTCCCGGGGATCGCGTGGTCGCAGGGAGAGAGTAAATCCTTGTAAATTTTATTACTTACAAATTAGATTTTTCATTTTCCCCACCCACCCACCCCCCAAAGAGGGGAAACTATGTTGGGCTCAAAACTCCCAAAACCACAAGGTATGAGGAAAAATACGCAGGGCCCTATTTCAGTACTGATGGCAGTCGTGGGGAAACCCCATGCGCTTCTGCTGAACAGGGCCTGCTTGACCGTCTAAGAGGACTGCCCTAGTCTGGGGCCTTGACGGTTTGTCATCATTTGTATCCTTTGTTGTGGGGATTTCAACCAGAATAAAAGACCAAAGAGGTGGGGGCGCTAGCTGCAGGCCAGCGTGCAGCTCGCTCAAACCCCCAAGATCCGTCTCCTTGTAAAACAGGTGCCACGCACGGTAAAAACACTGGAGAGTTCTCCCTGGTCCCCCAAAATGGAATGAAAACCCGGGGGGGGTGCACCATCCCCTCGCATAGGGCCCTTTGGTTTTACCAGGAAGCCCTTTTGCCATCCCTCACGGTGCCCCCCCCGTATGGGGTTGCCCTCTGGTCCCCCTCACCGATCGTTGGGGTCCCCCAAACCCCCCCACCGCGCAAGGCGGTTCCGTTAGGGGGGGGGGGGGGGGCGGTCGTGGGAGCAGCAGCTGTTTTTCGGCTGGTTCACTTGTGATCCCATCTCGGTCAGGGGGGGGGCGACTGACGTTTTTCAGAAGATTGGGGGTTTTGGATGTTTGCCCGGAGGATCCACTAAGTCCATTGCCAGAAACTCATGGACGACATGTTTTTGGTTTTATGTGTCCTTTTAGCAGTAGTCTCGAGCCAAACCGTGCTTTTATTTTTTCTTCCACTAGAATCCTTATGGCTTTGATGACTGCCGTATCTGGGCCTTGCACTTTTGTCATCATTTGATCCTTGTTGTGGGGGTTTGAAAAGCTTGCATAAAATAATCTATTTTTTATACTTCACGCCTGAACAAGGGGAAGGGATGTTTGAACAATGTCGAACCCCCAGGGGGGGTGGAGGATATACGAGCCTAGACCGTTTTACGCCATCAAGGACCACTGTGGTGACAACGGCGGCATGGTGCTTGACCCTAGGGCCCCCCCCGAAAAAAAAAACCAGCCATTTTATCTGACCGTTTCCAATCAGCCCCCCCTCTTGCTGGAATAAAAGGGGCCAAAGAGGCGGTTTAGCCGCATGGGTATTCGTGTACAGCATCGCTCAACCTCCAGGGGCCCTGTCTCCACAGCGTACAGGGCTGCCACACACGGAAAAAACGTGGGTAGGTGTGAACCCCCGGGGAGAAAACCCAAATGAACCCTTTCCCCCTACGATAGACACATTTTTGGAACCCTTTCTTTCTCCCTCTGCAGTCAAACCCACCAAAGGCTGTATCACTCAAGAGGGAGCTCTAACCCTCACCTTACAGAAGGGTTCCAATGGCAGGGGCCACCCCAGTGGGTTCGGTTCCGGATTCTGTGGCTTAAGTACACGTGCGGGGGAAGCCACATTACATATATAAAAAATAAAATATATTTTTGTAATAATTATTATAAAATTTTAAAATTACATTTCATTTGCAATATATAAGATATAAAAAAAAGAAAAAAAGAAAAAAAATATATATATATGTAGGGAATGTAAGATATTATATTTTATATTTTATTATATTACATAAAAAAATTTTTAAAATTATATATATATAATAAATATATAATTTTATATGTATATATATATATATATATTATATAATATATATATATTATATATATATTATATTATAATATAATTTAAGTATTTATGTATGTGTGTGTGTATGGTTTTATTATATATATATTATATATATAATTTATTATATTTTATAATAATATATATATATTATATATTAATTATATATATTTTATTTACTTCATATAATAATATAATATATTATTATAATATAATATTTTTAATATATTTATATAAAAAGTGTAGAAGAAGATAGAAAAATATAATTAAAATTTTTATATAAGATAGATAGTGATAGATAGATAGATGATAGATGTGATGATAGTAGATAATAGTAATAATAGTTAATTGAATGATTAGAAAATATAAAATTTATTTATTATATATATTTTTATATTATATATTTTATTATATATTATTTATATAATATATTAAATTATAATAATAGTTGTAATATACAATAATTTAAAATTTTTTACACTTTTAACATATACAATTTTATAAATTATATATATATATATATATATATATATATATTATAATTATATATATATTATATTATGTAGGGTTGTATGTTGTTGAATTTTACACAATTATAATATTTATACATAATAAATATTATAATTATTTAATATTATAATTAATATAAATACAAATATATATTATATATATTTATATTATATATATTTTATATGTGATATATATATGCAAATTATATATATTGTAAATTTTATTATATTATATATATATATATTAATATTACATATTTTTTTTTTTTTCGATAGGTTTTTAGTTTTTATACCCGTGGTCACAATGATACTTAATTGTAGTTTTTTTGTTTTGATGCTCTTGGGGTGGTACGTGGTAAGGTCCCCCTTTTTCCTTTTCCCGGAGAGTGCTGGGGTTTCCTTTTAGGGGAAACATTCTCTCATTTTATCCGGGCTTGGGACCCGCCGCTTGGGCTGGCTTTGGGCCCCCCATGGCTAGGAGGGAAAACGAGGTGAAGTTCCTTTCCCAAGGGAACAAAAGCGCCCGCCGGTGACTCGAACCCTCGCATTCAGATTGCCGTCGTGCCAGCTTGATCCGATGATCTAACCCACTCGCCACCGTGGCCTTACATATATATATATATATTTATAATATATATTATTATATATATTATAATTACATATTAATGCTCTATAAATATTATTAAAAAAGCTATATATGTATGAATTATATACAAAATATATTTTATATTTATACATACAAAATTATGTTTTGTATAAAAATAGTATATATATGCTATATATATACATTTTAAAATATTATATAAATTAAAATTATAATATATATATAATTATTTTTTTTATATATATATATTTATTAATTATATAAATATATTTTAATTACTTTTTTAAAAATATATTATATATATATAAAATAATTTATATATTATATATAATAAAATTATTATTATATATATATTTTATATATATATATGTATATATATGAAAAAATATATACACAAATTCTGCAAACCCCACACACACCACCACCACACCCCACACACACACACACACACCCCAACACAACCCAACAACACACACACCGTAAAGAGTTTCATTTTTCATTGCAAACGTTTCGAAGCACAAAAACCATCGTGCGTAAAAAAGAACCAAAAAAAAAAAACTTTTTAAAACCAGTCCACGGATTTATTTTCTGCCCCCGTATTTTTTTTTTTTTTTTTTTTTTTTTTTTTTACTAAGATGGGTCCAAGTGCTCATCTGCAAGGAGTTATCGTTGGCCCCTTGTGCCCACCCGTTTTCCCTCATTCCTGGAAATGTTTTTTTCTTTTTTTTCATTTGATTCGATACCCTTATTATTGTTTTTGATGTTATGATTTTAAATTGCTAATTAAAAACTTGGGGAAATTTAAGAAATTAATAATGCAAAAGACCCCTTCCCAAAACAAGGAAAAGGTAAAAAAGGTGAGATAGGTAAAAAATAAACTGACCTTGCCCCTCCTGCCGATTGGGGGAATTTTTTAAATACATTTTTCTGAAAGTTAAAAGAAAAGAAACATGTAATATACATAATAAACATAGTAATAAAAAGAAAATAATAAAAATATATGCAAATAAATAAAATGAATAATATTAAAACATAAAATAATAAAAAATATAAATTTTATATAATTAATAATATATAATTATATAAAATAATAATTGTAGATATATAATTTTAATTTTAAAAAATATATAAAATTATATTAATAATAATAATTCATATAAAAATATTAAATTTTATTTTGATATTTTATATAAAATATAAAAATTTAAAATATTTAATATATATAAACAAAAAATATATAAATAAATATATATAAATATAAAATATAAGAGAATATATAAATTATAATATTTAAAATTTATACTATTATATTAAAAATATTAATATAGAATTAATAATTTTATATATATATATATTATATATATATATTTTATTATAAATATATTTAAAAAATAATATAATATATATAAAAAAATAATATTTATAAATATATATTAATATATAAAATTTAACAAAAAATAATATAAATTAAAAAAATTATATATATGTTATATAATAGAATATATTTTATATAAAAATATTATTATTATCTTTATATTTTATTAATTATATATTAAATTTATAAGAAATTTGGGGGGAATATATTGTTTTAATAATTATTTTATAATTAAAAATTTTGGGTTTTTTTTATATCTATATTAAAATTTTATTATTTTATATTTATTATTTCTAAATATGTTTATTATTTTATAAAAAATTTTATGTTATTATTTTTATTTTTATCTATTAAAATTTTATATTTATTATTATTTTATTATTTAATATTTTATTTATATATTAATATATATTATTTTTATTTCAATTTTTATATTATTTTATATTATTTTTTATATATACAAAAATTTAAATTTCCATAAAAATACTAAATATATGTTATTTATGTATATTATTATATCACCCGGGCGTAAAAAACGTGCCAAACCCTAATGAAAATGGGATACAAAGAGGGAGGAAGAAAATCCGCACCGGCGACTGGGGTAGGGATTAAACCCCCCCCCCCAAAAAAAAAAAAAAAAAAAAAAAATTTTATATTTATATATATATATATATATAATATATAAACACACACACCACACACCAACACACACACACACATATATATATATTTAAAAAAATATATAATTAATATTTAAAATTTTTTATTATATATTAATATATTACTACGATTATATTTTTACTGTGATAGGAGGCGACAGACAAACAAAAACAGATACAGAGGAAATATTATTTTACATTTCCGCAATCTGTCTGCAGCATCCCCTTCACTGCAGACATAAATATTTGAAACACACCTTACGTCGTGCTCAAGAATCCCTTGCTCATTTTTCATTATTCTCCCATTGCACCCCATGCCCCATGTTTTTGCTGATGCCATTTTTGTCCTTTCTCTGTTATCTCGTCATCAGCATTTGCATCATCTGCTGATCTTGGTATAAGGGATGCTTCTGCGCATTACGAAAAAGGGTGAGCGGTAAAAAAAGTGTATTCTAGTTTTCTTTGTATGAAAAACTGTATCATGGGAAAAATTAACGCTAAAAAAGGGGAGAAGATAAAGACCAACAGTTGAAGATTCAGATGCGGAGATTTCGTTACCTTTTTTATTAGTAGTAGTTTTTGTTGTAGCTTCAACACAGTATAATCGTCCCAAGTCGTTTGCTGCTCGTCGCTTCTAATTCCTCGTATACTCTTTTTTTTCCCCATTTAGCTATTTCTTCCATAATCATTTTCTGTTTAATCCTTTCTTTTCTTTTGTCAGTTCGCTTTTTTTTCTTTTTAGAATCCAAAATCTGATGTATTCCTCTAGCGTTGCGCAACACTTTTCGTAACAACATCGAAGTGTTGACTTTCGTGGGGTAAAATTGTTGCCTGAGACCAGCCCAGCTTTCGGAACTGTTTTTCCTTTTTGTTGCATAATTCCCCTTCTTTTATTCTGCCATATTTTTCCTCCTTTTTTCATTTTATTACGTTCTCTTCGGCTTTGATTGCGTAATTCGCCTTCGGTCATTCTCCATAGTTCCTCCTTTTCTTTCATTTGCTTACGTTCTCTCGCTATTGTCAGTCTGTCTTGGCTGTGAACCTTCGCTTACACTCCATCATCTTCAGCTCTGCAATTTGCAACATTTTATCCTCTCAGCTGCATTAAAGCCCTGCAACATCGCAGGGACAACGAGCTTCTTTCTCTTGTGTCTGAGTATCGCGAGCCCCTTTTGTTTTTTTTAAAAGGGCAAAAAAAACGCGGTTTTATGGAATCTTTTTCATTTAAAAGAAAATGCCTTTTCAAATTTAATTTAAAAGGGGTCATCATGGATTCTGGATTCAATTAGGGGGGTAAAAAAGGGAGGTCTGAGTTCCCAAAGGCAAAGACTTTCCCCCAAGAGTGGGCAATGCACTGAAAAAACTTCTATTTTAAATGGCTGTTTTTATAAAGGGGTTAAGAGTTAAAAAAGGGGGAAAATAAGAAAAAGACCCTTTTGTGTGTTTGTTACCAGTTAAAAGTCAATTATATTATACATATATTTTAATATATATATATATATTATATATATTATATATATAATACACCATTTATATAATGTATATATATACATATATATTTAATGTATACATTATAATTTTTATTATATAATATTATATATATATAAATTATATATTATAATATATGTGTGTGCGTGTGCGTGTGTGGTTTTGTTATGTGTGTGGGTGTGTGTGTGTGTGTGTGTGTGGTGTGTTGTGCATATTGTACATGGTTTGGGATGGTTTCCCTTATTTTTCCCCTTTTTTTCCGTTTTTTGTCTTTCGGGACGTGAGAGTGGTAAAGCTTGTGTTCGCCCGGAACCATTTGGGTTTTCCCTAGACGCCCCTTTTTCCCTGCTTCGAGCCTAAAAAAACCCATGGTCGGTGATCCCTTTATTGGTCGCCATTTGCTCCAAACCCCACACTGATACACATTGTAAGTATTCGTCTTATTTTTTATTCTTAAAAAAAGGTGAAATTTGACAAAAACACTTAGTTATTACTGTGAAGAAATAAAGTGCCTGATCGAGTTGTAAGTTTTTAGTGACTTGATAAATTAAAAGTTATTATCTCAACGGGTTTTTTATTTCAGCCTCCTATTTTTTTAAAAGGGTGGAAGCTCACACCCCCCACTACCGAGGTTGCATACCCTAGGCTGCATTCCCTGGGCTGCATTTCCTGGGCTGTATTACCCAAGGGTACAGCATCCCAGTCTGTACTATCCCGGTCCGCACTATCCTGGCCTGCACTATCCCGGGCTCCCTGACCCCGGGCCACATGAATCTAGCTGGACTAAAAAGGACTTCTTTTTTAAATATATATATCTGTGATTTTTGTTTGTTTACTAATGAAAATACATATTTTAAAACAAGCCGGGGTTTTCTATTTCCCTTTGCACATCTATTCCCCCAGGAAAAAGAAAGACAAAAAATTAGCTCATGGGAAAATCTGACAAATTATCAAAAGACCTCATTTCGAAAGAAAAACTATAGAATTTTTAAAAGAATGTAACCTTGGACATACATACCACGACAGATAAAATTAATATAAATATAATTATAATATATTTATTATTTTATATTATATATAATATATATATAATATATATATATTATATATATATATAATATTATATATATATATAAATTATATATATTATATATTATTTATCTGATGTGTATGTAGTCCAAAGGGTTCTTCATTTAATATTTTTTAATAGTATTTTATTTAGTAAAAGGGTCCTCATTTGATATCTTGTCAGTTTACCAGAGCAACTTTTTTTTGTTCTTTTCTTTTATCCTAAGGGGAAAAAGATTGCTGCAAAGGGGAAAAAAATAAACCTGGCTTGTGCAATATGTATTTTATTATGTAAACAAACAAAAACAAAATAATATTTTAAAAAAGTCCTTTTGCCCTAGATTCATGGGCCCGGGGGCGGGACCCGGGATATGCAGGCCAGGATAGTGCGGACCGGGGTAGCAGACGGGATGCTGTACCCTTGGTAAAACAGCCCGGAAAAAGAGCCCAGGGGAAAGCGCCTAGGGTATGCAACCCCGGTAGTGGGGACTTGATCTTCCACCCCTTTTACAAAATGGAGGCTGAAATAAAAACCCGTTTTAGTATAACTTGTATATTTTATCAAGTCACTAAATAAATTCACAAATCGATCAGGGCCTTTACTTCTTTCATTTTGTAATAAAATAAATGTTTTTGTCAAATTTTTACCTTTTTTAAAATAAATAAAAAATAGCAATACTTACAAAGGTTTTTCAGTGTGGAGTTTTGGAGCCAAGGGCTGACCATATAAACGGGGATCACGCCATGGTTTTCTTGGGTCGAACAGGGAAACGGTCGTCAGTAAACCAAAAGGGGTTCCGACGAACACAAATTTCACGCACCTCCGTGCCCATAAGACAGAAACTGAAAATAAGGGAAATAAGGGAAACCATCACCAAACCATGTACAATTCACACCACACACACACACACACACACCCCCACACACACACCCATACACACACACCACGCCACGCCCCATTATATATATATATATATATTATATAATATTATTAAATATATATATATATATAAAATTAGTATACAAAATATATATTTATATATACATTATAAAATGTGTGTAATTATATTATATTATATATATTATATATATAATTTATATATATAATGTATAATATATATTGACAGTTGAACCCGGTAACGAAAAAACACTAATAGTCTTTTTCTTATATTCCCCTTTTTAACTCTATACACCTTTATAAAACAGCCATTTAAAATAGAATGTTTTTCAGCTGCTATTGCATTCCACTTCTTGGGAGACTGTACTTTGCCTTTGGAACTCAGACCTCCGTTTTTCTATCCTCCTAATTGAATCCATGAATCCATGATGACCCTTTAACTCTAAGTTTGAAAAGTGCATTTTCTTTAAGTGAAACAGATTCCATAAAAATGCCGCGTTTCTGTTGCCTTTGAAAAAATCAAAGGTGCTCAGCGATACTCAGACACAAGAGAGAAGAATGCTCGTTGTCCTGCGCATGTTGCGAGGGCTATTGAATGCAGCTGAGAGGATAAAATGTTGCAAATTGCAGAGCTGAAGATGATGGAGTGTAAGCGAAGGTTCACAGCCAAGACAGACTGACAATAGCGAGAGAACGTAAGCAAATGAAAGAAAAGGAGGAACTATGGCAGAATGACCGAAGGCGAATTACGCAATCAAAGCCGAAGAGAACGTAATAAAATGAAAAAAAGGAGGAACTATGGCAGAATAATCGAAGGCAAATTTATGCAATCAAAAAAGGAAGAAACAGTTCCGAAAGCGGGTGCATGGTCAGGCAACACATTTTACCCTACTGATAAGTCTAACACTTCGAGTGTTGTTTACGCAATGATGTGTGTGCTGCAACGCTAGAGGAATACATCAGTATTTATGAGTTCTAAAAAAGAAAAAACAAAGCGAACTGACAAAAGTAAGATAATGATTAAAGCAGAAAATGATTATGGAAGAAATAGCTAAATGGGGAAAAAAGAGTATACGAGGAATTAGAAGCGACGAGCAGCAAACGACTTGGGACGATTATACTGTGTTGAAGCTACAACAAAAACTACTAATAAAAAAAGGGAACGAAAACTCCCATTTTAAACTTCAAAAATGTTGGTCTTTATTTTTCCCCCTTTTCCTTATTTTCCCCATCAGCTTTACATGCTAAAGAAAAAAGAGAATACATTCTTTTTACCCCTTCCCTTTTTCGTTTTTGCGCAGAAACACCCTTATACCAAGATAGCAATGATGCAAATGCTGATACGAATAACAAGAAAAGGGCAAAAAAAGGATCACAAAAACTGGGCATGGGATGCAATGGCAGAATAATGAAGATAGAGCAAGGCATTCTTAGAGCACGACGTAAGGTGTGTTTCAAATATTTATGTCTGCAGTGAAGGGGATGCTGCAGACAGATTGCGGAAATGTAAAATAATATTTCCTCTGTATCTGTTTTTATTTTCTGCTGCCTCCTATCAGCTACACATAAAAAAAATCTTTTGTATATATAATACAATATATATATATAATAATATATATATTATATATATAATAATATATTGGTTTTGTGTGTGTGTGGGGGTTTTTGGGTTTTTTTTTTTTTTTTTTTTTTTTTTTTTTTTTTTTTTTGGGGGGGGGTTTAATTATATCCTTTTTTCTTCTATTTTTCCCCATCTTTAGGTTTGGCATTTTTTACAGGTTTATAATAATATATATAAATAAAAAATATTTATTATAATTTATATTTATTATATTTATATATAAATAATATAAATTTAAAATAATTATAATTATTAAAAATTATATTAAATAAATTAATATATATATAATTTATATTTTATATATTAATATATATAATTAAAAATTTTAAATATATATATAATATATATATCACTATTTTAAAAAGTTATATTATATTATATTATAAATGTTTTATATATATTATATATATCTATTATTTATTTATATTATATTATATATATAATTATATATATTTTTAAAAATATTTCTTATCTATTTTCTTTTCCTAACCTATTCTTAAAAAATTTTAAAATTTTTTAATTTATATAATTATTTATATATTAAAATATTTAATATGATTAATATATTAATATATATATCACATATTATATATTTTTAATATATATAATGATTATATATATATATAAAATTTTTTATATACCCTTTAAAATAATAATATTTATTTTCTTTTTTTATCATATTTATTTTTTTTTTAATATATTTTTTATTTTTCATTCTTTATACATATTTATTTTACATATAGTTATTATTTATTTTTAAATTTTTTTATTATTTATTTTATTTTTCCTTATTATTATCATATTTTTTATTTTCTTTTTTCATGCTTATATTTATATATATTCTTTCTTGTTTTACTTGTTTATTTTTGTATTTCTATTCTTTTCTATTCTTCGTAAATGTATTTCCCAAAAATTCCCCAAATGGGCCCGGGGAGGGCAAGGTCGTTCTTAGTTTTCCCTATCTCACCTTTTTTCCCTTTTTCCTTGTTTTTGGAAGGGGGTTTTTTGCATTTTTAAGTCTTAAATTCCGATTAATTGCTTAATATCAAACTCAAAACAAAAATGGGTTCGATATAAAATGTTTAAAAAGAAAAACACTTTTTCCAGGAATGGGGGAAATCGGATTGGTCACGGGCCAAACTGATAGATCCTTGCAGACGACACTTTGGGAACCCTCTGTATGAAAAAAAAAAAAAAAAAAAAAAAAAAAAAAACTGGGGGCAGAAAGTAAATCCGTGGACGGGTTAAAAAAGGGTTTATTTTTTGGTTTCATTGTTACAGACTGATATTTTTCTGCCCTTCGAAACGTTTGCAAAAAACATGAAGCTCTTTACTGTGTGGTGTGTGTGTGTGTTTTGTGTGTGTGGTGTGTGTGTGTGTGTGTGTGTGTGTGTGGTGTTTTGTTGTGGGGGTTGTTTGCAGCATTGTTATTATATTTGCAATACTCATATATAATAATATAATATATAATATTAATAATATAATATATATATATAAATATATATAATATAATATATATTATATATATATATATATGTTATATATTATATTTTAATGCATATTATAATATGTATTAAAAAAGATATATATGTTTAAAAATATAAATATATATATATTATTTTTAAACATAATATATGCTTTTGTATATATATTTTATGTTGCTATATAATGTAAATATAATATATATATTATATATATAATATAAAATTATATATATATTATATATGTAAGGCCACGGTGGCCGATGGTTAGATCATGGGACTAAAGCTGGCCGCGGCAATCTGAATGGGGGGTTCGAGTCACGGCTGGGGCGTTGTTCCCCTTTGGGGAAGGAACTTTACCTCGATTGCCCTACCTAGCCCTGGGTGGGCCAAACCACCCAAGTCAGGTGGTTCCCCAAACCCATAAAAAAAGAGGAAAGATTACCCAAAAGGATCCACACTCTCCGGGAAAGGAACTGGGGGCCCCTTTCCAGTACTCACTCCGAGATCCAACATAAAATACAATTAAGTATCATGCTGTACCCGGCTATCAAAATAACCATCGTAAAAAAAAATATTTTATAATATATATATAATATAAAATATATATATATATATTAAAATTATAATATATGTATGCTATTATATACACATTATATATATTTATATATAATATATATATATATATATCATACATAATTTATATTATATATATATATATATATATATATATATTAAAATATATATTATATATATTATATATATATATTATTAAATTTTTATTTATATATCTATATCTATATCAATCTATTTTATCTATCTACTATCTATCTATCTATCTATCTATCTATCTATCTATCTTCTATCTATCTTTTATCTATTATATATATATTATATTTATATATATTTATATCTATCACAAATCTATCTATCTATCTATAATATATATTATATATATATAAAAATTATATAATATTATATATTATATATTTATATATGAATAGTCATAAATATTATTTTATATATATATATATAATAATTATATAATATATATTATTATATATATATATATAATATATATATATATATATTTATACAAACACATCACAACACATACAAAATACTTATATATTATATTATATTATATATTTTAAAATATATAATTATATTTATATAAAATATATAAAATATACATAATAATTTATATATATATATATTTTATATATATATAATTTTAATTTATGAAATATAAATAATATAAATAACATATACTTCATACATCCCTACATAATATATTTTTTTTTTCTTTCTTTTTTTTTCTTTAACTATATATTTTGCTATAGTTGATGAATTTTTTAAAATGTATCATATATATGTATACATAAAATTATATATTTTTTATATATGTATTGGTGTTTACACAGCGCACGTGTACTTAAGCCCCAAACCCGGGACCGAGATCCACCGTGGTCCTCCCATTGGAACCTCTTCTGTAAGGTGCAGGGTTGAGCCCCCTTTCTCGAGGGATACAGCCTTGGGTGGCTGTTTGACTGCAGAGGGAAAAAAGAAAGGGTTTTCCAAATAATGATGTCTACTTGTAGGTGGAAGGGCATTCATCGGGTTTTTTCTCCCCAGGGGTTCCACCTACCCACTGTTTGGTTTGGGGCAGCCCTGTCCTGTGGAGACAGGAGTCCTGGAGGTTGAGCGATGTGTCAGAATACGCCATGGGCTACAACACCCCTCTTTGGCCCCTTATTCCAAAAGAGGGTGGTCTGATCTGGCACGGTCAGTCAATGGCTGGTCTCCTTCGGGGGCTGGGGTCAAGCCTCGGGGCCCGCCGTTTCATCACATTGGTCCTGTGGTGGCTACAGGGTCATAGGCTGCTATACCTCTCCCCCACCCCTGGGGCTGTTCGACATTAGTTCTAACAACAGCTTCCCTTTTGTTTCAGCGTGAGGTATGAAATAAGATTTTTTTAGGGCAAGCATTCAAATCCCCCAACAAAGAGATAAAATGTGACAAACCGTGAAAGGCCCGACACGGCAGTCACTCTGAGCCATACATGGATTTGGGCAAAAAAAAATCAAAGCACGGTGGTTGAGACCTACGCTAAAATGGAACAAAACCCAAAAACATGTCTGTCCTGAGATTGTCTGGCAGATGGACTCTAGTGCTGATCTCTCCAGGCAAACACCCAAAACACCAATTCTGAGAAACGCTCAGTCGCCCTCCCGACCGAGATGGGATCACAAGCTAAAACCACCCGAAACAGCGCTGCTCCCACGACCGACCCCCCCCCCCCCTAACGGAACCCCCCTTGCTGCGGTGGGGGGTGGGCCCCAACGTCTGGGGAGCTGGACCAGAGGCAATCCCATATGGGGGGGTCACCAGTGAGGGATGAGACAAAGGCTTCCTGGTAAACCCAAGGCCTATGCGGGGGATGGTGCACCCCCCGGGTTCATTCCATCTGGACCGGGGAGAACTCCCCCCACGTGTCCTTCCCGTGCGTGGCATCCTGTTTTACAAGGAGCAGGGTCTTGGGGTTAGCGATGCTCCCGCTGCGCCTGCAGCTAGCGACAACCCCTTTTGGTTTTTTATTCGGGTTAAAAAACCCCCCAAAACAAAGAGTAAAAATGATGACAAACCGTGCAAGCCCAGACAGGGGCAGTCCCTTAGAGGGAAAGCGGGCACTTTTTCTCGAAGCGCATGGGTCCCACGACTGCCATCAGTACGGGTAATGTGGCTGCGATTTTCCCATTCCTCTGTGGCTTTTGGGGAGATTTTGGGCCCCCCTAGCTTCCCCTCTTTGGGTTGGGGGGGTGGGGTGAGGAAATGAAAATTCTAATTTGTATGAGAATACAAATTTACATGTTTAGTCTTCCCTGACGCCCTACGCGATCCCCTACCTTCCCTCGGGAACATCACATTTTGTCACTCTGGAACCTTTCCAAAAGCTCCAAAGGGAAAGAAGGGGAAATCGAAATGTTCCCAGGCCCCCAAAACCCAGGAAAGAAGGGGAAAGTCCCCTAAATCCTGGAATTGCAGTTTTTCATATAAAAAGTCCCAAGTAGAAGCCATTGTGGGTATCAATATGGATCGATATTTTTGAAGTACACAGAAAATGCTGAGGTATTAATGATCCTGCTCACACCAAGCGAGAGGGTACTTATTAGTTGGGGTTTTCGTCACCGAGGAATGAACGTTGCGTGCGTATGCAAAACCCTTGGGGCTCAATTTCATGTTCTCCTCCATGGTAAAAATCAGTGTGGGCATTGCCCCTTTTCCCCGAATATGAGGTATTCTGAGGAGAAATGTTACAGGAACTAAAATTTTAAAATGTACGGGCAGTAAAACTTTTTTAAAAAGAAATTTTTGGGGTTTTTGGAACAGTCGCACCACTCTCCTTCTAATTTTTAACATGTTGTCCCCCAAAATCTTAAGAGGGCATGGTACCCACCTCAAGGAAAAACCATATGTCCCCAACCCTATGCGGTGCTTCCACTGCCAGGGTTATGGGCATGGACCAATCTTGCGTTTTAAGGAAAGGCCCAGGGGTTATTTTTTCCAAGGAAAAGCGACGTGCCCATGTGCTTTTGTACAGCCGGTAAATCCTTTGCTTCATTCTAGCCATCCTCCTTCCCCCAAACCCCGCCCTCCAGTGCTTTTTCACCCCAACTCTGTCATTTCCCTTTTAAAACCCCAGCCCAATTGCTGAAACGCCTCTGGTGAATTCCCCCAAAAACGGAGTAGGAGTGAAGGGTTATTGAGGAGACTCCTCCCCCAAAAGTAAGGTCTTTGGGAGCCATCAGGAAAGCTCTAGAGGCCTCAAGGGTGACAGCTCCAGCTGCCACCACATCCGGGGGCCTCCGCTGCTAGCTAAATACCCTGAAGCAAAGGCTCGGTACCCCCTTCCCCAGGAAAAGAACCCTGACCTGTTCAAAGCCCCATTTCAAAATGGGTCTTTCGAGCCGTCAGGCAGGGATCCAGGGGCCCTCAACGGTGACACTCCAGTCCCACCACACCACAGGGGCCTCGCTGCTAGGCAGAATGCCCCTGAAGAAAAAGGCTCGGCCCGCCCCTTTGCCCAGGAAAAGAAATCCTGAGCCTGTAAAAAAGGAAGCCTGGGGAAAACTTTTTTCCACGGGTAAAAAACCCCTCAAAAGTTCCCCCAAAGATCCGGGAAAAGGGGCAGCTGAAGGTGGGGGGAAAAATTTTTAACCACGGTCCTGAAAACCCTTGTGAAAAAGTAGTTTGGAAAACGGTACCCTAATCCAAGGGAAACTGTCGGGAATTCATGCAAAATGGAAAGAACTGCAACTCTTAGCTTCAGTAACCCAGTTTGGTATGTTTAAAAGAGTTATGACCGGGGAAAATCACCGTTTTCCCCTGAGAGGTTTCCAATTCAAGCCCATAGGGGTTTTTTATAAGGACCTCATGGAGGAGTAGCAGTACGGGTACTCAGGTATTTCCTTCCAGGCCCCCACTGCAAAAACACGCAGGTGAAGGCTGTGGAATAGACTTGACACCTATTGTTGCATCCATTACTTCCCCACATAATTCAAAAAAGATGATTTGGGAAAATCTTTGGGAGTAGCCACATCCATTTCTACTCTTGGGGGATTTCAAAGGTCGGTACACCCCTTTGGGGAAACACTTTGTGCAAACCCGGGAAGGGGCCCTTTGGGTCCAGAGTTTTAAAAGTAGATGCGTTTAACTGAAGAAATGACACTCCCACACATTTCCCAAAATTTAAAAAGGTACTTCCCAATACAGACCTGTCAATTGCTCACCTGATTCACGTGAATTTCACTTGGCAGGGCATGGAAACTTACTGGAAGCGCCATTTCCAATACTTTTGCAAGGGTGAATGGTTTTCCGGGAATGGACTGCAAGTGGGAACTTGAACTCGGGCTGGCACTTTTTAGATCAACTGCAGTTTTCAAGGGTCTGTGATTATTTCTAGGGTTCAAAATCTTTAAAGACTTCACATCACGAAATTTACTTTCAGCAGAATCATCCTTCTCAAAAGTACGGACATTCATCGACCTCCGGGACCATGGTGGGCGATGAAAGCTAAAACTGTCAAGCAAGGGAAATGCATTAAGGGGTTGAAAAGACACCCCAGTGATGTAACCTTGATCCTTGCAAAAAACCCGGAAAAAGGGCCCGGCGAGTGCTAAAGGGGGCTAGACACGTGGAGACAGTGTGTCTCCTCGATTAACTCTGGACCCCCTTTGCATGGGTTTTGGGACGGTGCAAAAGATCTTTTGGGAAAAACACATCACTGTCCCACCCGCTTTTAAGATGACCATAACATCACAGACAAAATAGATTTTTCTAAACAGCTACTAAAACCTGAAATCTTCATGCCCCCTTTCGGGCTAGCAGGAACGTACCGGTCGTTCTTTTTTAGGACTGCAGCAGAAATTCCATACAACTTACCTTTTTTCCCCAAGGAGATGGACTCGCTTTTCAGCCTGCCGTAAGACTGCCCCGGAAGGCGATATTCCATAACCCCAAATAATATCTCACCGGGGAGCTCCCCGAAGTTCCTGTTGGACCTATTCAATGGGTCTAAGGGGGGGTAAGTGCCATCCACTGGGAAAAGGCTTAATCATTACTGTCCCAAACCGGGGAAAAATGCTTCCACACCCTATATTACAGCCAATTTTTCTACTAGCTGCATCTGCAAGCTAGGGGAAAATGGTAAATTTCAGGTTGTCATGGGTGCAAAAGGAAAAAGGCTGCCCCATATCAAACGGGTTTAGAGATTTGGGTCGACCACAGGGGCACTTGTAAGGATGGAAAAATGCTATAAGATCCTTCGCAAGGAACGTCACATGTTTATCAGTCGCCCTTTGACCCAGAAAAGGGCTTATGGGACCCCTTGGGAAACGACATACTATGAAAGCTGTATGACTTGGTTTAAAGGAGCTTACCTACCTTCATCAAACTTCCTTGCTAACAGAATTTAGAGTTCGAGTGAGAAAAAATTTCTCTAAACCGGAAGATCCTGGAAGGGGTCCCACAAGGGCCCCCAAAAGGGGGTCTTAAATTGACCCTATTGCCATTGCTATAAATGACATTGTAAAGGGGTTTTCCAAATGCGGTCTTGTAATCTGTATGTGGAGACTTTTCACTGTAGCTCAGGAGGAAACTTCAGAGTGCAAGGACACATGCAGGCTGCGTAAACAGGGGTTTCAGTGAGTAAATTCAGGGTTCAAATTTTCCCCCAAGTATACCATGGATACATTTCCCCAAATGAGAAAATTCCATTCTCCCCTTATTTTGGGGCAAACCCACGCAGTTTGTCCCCGAAGTATTTGGGGGCTATTTTTGACTCAAGGTTTAAAGGGTGCCTCCCAAAACAAAAATTTTTAAAAAGGAGGCTACAAATCCCTTAATTTTTTGGGGTTTCCCTTTACATCCACTTGGGGTGCAGACTTCACAACGCTTTTTCTGCTTTTCCGGTGCTTAACATATAAACTTGATTTTGGGTGGAGGCTTATTTTATCTGCAACTCCCCTGTTCTCCGGATGTTGGACTTGTTCTAATGAAGCTCTCGAACTGTACAGGGTTTTAGGTCTTCACCTGTGGGGTCCCTGTATGCGAAGTGGAGAACCACCTTTTATTACACGAGACTACATGAACCTGATTTACACAGAGACTACAAAAGGGTTCTGGTCTCCTACATTTTAGATGGTTTTCAACCCCTTTTAGGATAAACCATCCTAGGTGGAGAATGAGGAATCTTGTGGAAGAAACTTAGTTTAAGTCTCCCCAAGGTTCTGGGTTTTTTGGGAAATTCCCCAATTCCCCCCTTGGGCTAACAAGTCGAGCTGGTTTAGTCGAATTTGGGGAAAGGGGGGAGACCGAACAGAAGTCGAGGAGATTTTTTTCAGATATTTTTTAAGTCCAAGGATCAGATGCAATATATAGAATGGTTCAAAAATCTGAAAATGATGTGGGGGTTTGCACAGTGAGCAGAAGGAAGACTGATCTGGCAGTCTTTTTCTAGCAGCCTCGATTTTACTGCAGATTTCTGCCATCCTTTAGCAGTTAAATGACTAGGAAATTTTCAACAATTCCCGTGATACATTGGAAGGACCAATGGAGGCATACCTCCAAAAACAAAGCGAGGATTAGATGACCTTTGCTTGAGAAATAAAAGTTTCACAAAAGACTAAAAATGGCACACAAGATGACTATGGGCCAATGATGGCTAAAAAAGCATTTGTGATGGATGCCAGAGCCCTTAACATCGCACATGTATGGAAAAAAATTGCAACATTCTCAGACCCAAAAATTAGTACTTTCTCCTCCATATCACTGAAAAAAAGATTTTGGGGAAGATTGTGACATAAGGGGCTTATTAGTTTTTTTAGGGAGAATAATATTTTTTTATAAAATTCAATTATCTAAAGTTTTTTGCAATCCTTAGAGCATAAATCTAGCTTTGATTTTTAATAATTTTTTTGTTATTTTTAAGTATTTTTTGATAGATTTTTAAAAATTTTTTTAATTTAATTACATCTAAGAAAGGGTTTTTCCCCTATAAAATCGGGGTGTTTTACGCGGCAGATAAATTTTAAAAAAATCAATCTCCCCACCCCAGCCCCAAGGTGTTTTCCCAAAAGGCCCCGGCTGGGGGCAGATCTGAGGAAATCTAGACCCCCTAGGGATTTCCCCAGTTTAAGGGTTCCCTCTAAAACCCGAAGGGTTCGACAGCCTACCAATTGGTAAGCATTGGAGAAGCGAGAAAATCCCGGGTTTTCAGTCCGGGGGTTTCCCGGACCGGGGGTGTAAATTTCGCCCAAAAATCAATCTAAACCCCTGAAGATCCCTCAACCCGCGAAACTTTAAATGAAGTCGTCGACTCCAAACAACTACATTTATAGGGGAACTGTTGTTCTCAGGTATATTTCTCATTTGCCCTTTACAGCGGGAAAAAGGCTTACATCCGGGCAAACAAAAATCCCTTGTTCTACTGACCGATACACCGCATGTGGAGAGGATGTTGAAACTCTTGCTGTTGAGTTCACCTGACTGGGGGCCCTTCAAGCGTACAAAGGGTTTTCGCAAGCCCGGTCGTGCACTGCAGCATAAGTAAACATAGGGGGGGGCTTCAATGCCTCCCCCCTCCGGCTCCCAACAGGGGACCGGTTTCGGCAGCCATACATAGCCTACAAGTAAAACTTTCATTGATTTTCTCTTCTCAAAAAAAAAGCCAAAAAAGCCCCAATTTGGCCCTTTTAAAAAGGGAAGAGGTTTCCCTTTTGGG
>NC_051399.1:50103462-50108462 GCF_015228065.2 Penaeus monodon | reverse complement strand
TTATTTTACATTTCCGCAAATCTGTCTGCAGCATCCCCTTCACTGCAGACATAAATATTTGAAACACACCTTACGTCGTGCTCTAAGAATGCCTTGCTCTATCTTCATTATTCTGCCATTGCATCCCAGTGTCCATGTTTTTGTTGATGCCATTTTTGTCCTTTCTCTGTTATCTCGTCATCAGCATTTGCATCATCTGCTGATCTTTTCTTTATGCTATGTAAAGCTGTGTCAGTGGGAAAATTAAGCGCTAAAGTATGGAGAAGATAAAGACCAACAGTTGAAGATTCAGATGCGGAGATTTCGTTACCTTTTTTATTAGTAGTATTTTTTTTGGGGTGTTTAAAACCGTATAATCGTCCCAAGTCGTTTGCTGCTCGTCGCTTCTAATTCCTCGTATACTCTTTTTTCCCCATTTAGCTATTTCTTCCATAATAATTTTCTGCTTTAATCATTATCTTACTTTTGTCAGTTCGCTTTGTTTTTTCTTTTTTAGAACTCATAAATACTGATGTATTCCTCTAGCGTTGCAGCACACAATATTGCGTAACACACTCAAGTGTTTAGACTTATCATGGGGTAAAATGTGTTGCCTAAACCCAGCCCACTTGGGAAACTGTTTCTTCCTTCTTTGATTGCATAATTCGCCTTCGATTATTCTGCCATAGTTCCTCCTTTTTTTCATTTTATTACGTTCTCTTCGGCTTTGATTGCGTAATTCGCCTTCGGTCATTCTGCCATAGTTGTTCCCCCTTTTCTTCTTTGCTTACGTTCTCTCGCTATTGCCAGTCTGTCTTGGCTGTGAACCTTCGCTTACACTCCATCATCTTCAGCTCTGCAATTTGCAACATTTTATCCTCTCAGCTGCATTCAATACCCCCGCAACGCCGGCAAAGAGCATTCTTCTTCTTTGGGCTATTCGCTGACACCTTTTTATTTTTCAAAGGCAACAGAAACGCGGCATTTTTATGGAATCTGTTTCACTTAAAGAAAAATCCTTTTTAAATTAAGTTAAAGGGGCTCTGGATTCATGGGTCAATTAGGAGGTAGAAAAAAAGGAGGTCTGATTCCCCAAAGGGAAAGTACAGTCCCCAAGAATGGAATGCAATAGCCTGAAAACATTTTATTTTAAATGGCTTTTTATAAGGTGAAGTTAAAAAAGGGGAAAAAAGAAAAAGACCTATTTTGTGTGTTTCCCTTTACCTTTTTAACTTCAATATTATATATATATATATATATATATATATATATATAATTTTATTATATATATTTTAAAATTTCACATTTATATATTGTTAATATAATACATATAATGTATAGTATACAATATATATATATATATATATATATATATATAATATATATATATATATAAATAATAAAAAAATTGTGTGCGTGTGTGGGGTGGGTTGTGTGTGTGTGGTGTGGGTGTTGGGGGTTTGTGTGTGTGTGCATATTGTACATGGTTTGGTGATGGTTTCCCTTATTTCCCTTATTTTCAGTTTCTGTCTTATGCGCGACGTGAGAGTGCGTGAAAGCTTGTGTGCGTCAGCGAACCATTTGGTTTACCTAGACGACCCGTTTCCCTGCTTCGAGCCTGAAGAAAAACCCTGGTCGTGTACCGTTTTTTGGTCAGCCACTTGGCTCCGAACTCCAATGAAAACATTTAAGTATTCGTCTTATTTATTTATTCTTGAAAAATGGTGAAAATTGACTAAAACACTTAGTTATTACATAAGTGAAGAGAAGTGAAGTGACCTGATCGAGTTGTGAAGTTATTTAGTGACTTGATATAATAGTACAAGTTATTATCTCAACTGGTTCTTATTTCAGCCTCCATATTTTGTATAAGGGTAGAAGACTCACAGTCCCCACTACCGAGGTTGCATACCCTAGGCTGATTTTTTCAAAGGCAACAGAAACGCGGCATTTTTATGGTCGTTTTTCCTTAAGAAAAGCACTTTTCAACTTGAGTTAAAAGGGCATATGGTTCAGGTTCAAATTTGGAGGGTAGAAAACGGAGGTCTGAGTTCCAAAGGCAAGTACGTCTCCCCCAAAAATGGGCAAAAGCGCTGAAAACTTTTATTTTAAAAGGTGTTTTTTAAAGGTGTATAGAGTTAAAAAGGGGAAAATAAGAAAAAGACCTATTAGTGTGTTTCGTTACCAGTTCAACTGTCAATATATATATATTAATATATATATATATATATATAATAATATAATATATATATATATATATATATTTTTATATATATATATATTATTATATATATATATAAATATATTTGCGTTGGTGGGGTGGTGTGGTGGTGTGTGTGTGTTACAGCATGATGGATTTTTGCGTTTTCAAAACTTTTGCAAATGAACATGAACCCTTTACGGTGTGTTGTGTGTGTGTGTGGGGTGTGTTGTGTGTGTTTGCAGACTTTTGTGATAAAATTTTTCATATCAAATAATAAAATTTAAATATATATATTATATATATATTATATATAAATATAAAAATATATAATATAATATATATATTATATTATATATTAAAATAAAATTTTAATATATAATAATATATATATATATATATATATATATACAAAAATATATATATATATTATATATATATATATATATAAAAAATTTTATAATAATATAATATATGCTATTAACATATGTAATAAAAACACAAATGTAGGTATATATAAATATATATATGTATATTAAAAATTTACATATTTTATGCTTTTGTATATAATTTTTATATGTTGCATATAATATATAGTGGATATATAATATATTATAAAATTTTAAATATATTATATATATATATTTAGTAAGGCCACGGGGCCCGAGTGGTTAAAAATTGGGACTCAAGGGGACGGCGGAAATCTGAATGCGGGGTTCGAGTCCCCGGGCTGGCGCTTTGTTCCCTTGGGCAAGGAATTTCACCTCGTTTGCCACCTAGCCACTGGGGGGCCAAGCCGCCCAAGTCAGGGGGTTCCCAACCCCGGGAAAAAAAATAGAGAAAAATGTTTCCCAAAAAGGGTAATACCAGCACTTCCGGGAAAAGGGAAATGGGACCTTACCACGTACTCACTCCAAGAGATCAAACGAAAAAATTTCTTACCACGGGTATCAAACATGAAAATACCGAAAAAAAAAAAAGTATATATATAATAATATAATTTTTTATTATTATATATATATATATATGTAAAATAATAATGTGATATATCTAATAATACAACAAATACATACTACATTAAAATTTTATATATATATATTATATTATATATTTTAAAAATAATATATAATATATATATGTATATGTTAGTGATAAATATAAAATATGTGTATTTACATACATATATATATATAATTTATATATATATATATATAATATATTTATATTAATATATATATATTTTATTATAATATCTATATCTTTTTATTCTATATCTTATCTAATCTATATCTATCTATCTTCTATCTATCACTATCAAAAATATTTATATAATTTAATATTTAATTTTCTATTATCTATCTATCTATCTATCTATTATCTATCTATCTTATATATATATATATATATATATATATATATATATTTATGTAATATAATATAATATAATATATACATATACTTACATACATACCTACATATATATATATATATTTTTTTCTTTCTTTCTTTTTCTTTATATCTATATATATTGCATATATGTATGATGTAATATTATATAATGTATACATATATATGTATACATAATATATGTATATATTTTTTATATATATGTATAATGTGTGCTTACACAGCGCACGTGTACTTAAGCCACAGAATCCGGAACCGAGATCCACTCGTGGTCCTGCCATTGGAACCTCTTCTGTAAGGTGCAGGGTTAGAGCTCCCTCTCTGAGGTGATACAGCCTTTGGGTGGCTGTTTGACTGCAGAGGGAGAAAGAAAGGGTTCCAAATAATGATGTCTATCTTGTAGGTGGAAGGGCATTCAGTCTGGTTTCTCCCCAGGGGTTCACACCTACCCACGTGTTTGCCGTGTGTGGCATCCCTGTACGCTGTGGAGACAGGAGTCCTGGAGGTTGAGCGATGCTGTACACGAATACGCCATGCGGCTAGCAACACGCCTCTTTGGTCCCTTATTCCAGCAAGAGGGGTGGTCTGATCTGGCACGGTCAGATCAATCGGCTGGTCTCCTTCGGGAGGCTAGGGTCAAGCACTCAGTGCCGCCGTTGTCACTCACAGTGGTCCTGTGAGTGGCAGTACAACGGTCATAGGCTGCGTATATCCTCTCACCACCCCTGGGGCTGTTCGACATTAGTTCTAACATACAGCTTCCCCTTGTTCAGTGGTGGGCGGGGGCGTGAGAGTATGAAATAATAGATTATTTTATGGCAAGCATTTCAAATCCCCACAACAAAGAGATACAAATGATGACAAACCGTGCAAGGCCCAGACTACGGCAGTCACTCTGAAGCCATACATGGATTCTAGTGGCAAGAAAAAATGCAAAGCACAGGTTGACTCTGAGACCTACTGCTAAAATGGACACATCAACCAAAAACATGTCTGTCCATCAGATTGTCTGGCAGATGGACTCTAGTGCTGATCTCTCCAGGCAAACATCCAAAACACCCAATCTTCTGAGTAACGCTCAGTCGCCCTCCCTGACCGAGATGGGATCACAAGCTGAACCAGCCGAAACAGCTGCTGCTCCCACGACCGACCCCCCCCCCCCTAACGGAAGCCGCCTTGCTGCGGTGGGGGGGCTTGGAGTCCCAACGATCTGGTGAGCTGGACCAGAGGGCAATCCCATACTGGAGGGGTCACCAGTGAGGGATGAGACAAAATGGCTTCCTGGTGAACCAAGGCCTATGCGAGGGGATGGTGCACCACCCCTGGTTCATTCCATCTTGGACAGGGAGAACCTCCAGTGTCTTTTCCCCTGGTGGCATCCTGTTTACAAGGAGACAGGAGCTTGGAAGGGGGT
>NC_051399.1:50080946-50100946 GCF_015228065.2 Penaeus monodon | reverse complement strand
TTTGCCTTTGGAATCGACCCCCGTTTTTCTATCCCCCAAATTTGAACAGAACCCAGATGCCCCTTTTTAACTCAAAGTTGAAAAGTGATTTTTTAATAAAACGATTCATAAAAATGCCCGTTTCTTTTGCCTTTAAAAAAAATAAAGGTGTCAGCGATATCAACACAAGAGAGAAGAATGCTCGTTGTCCTGCGCATGTTGCGAGGGCTATTGAATGCAGCTGAGAGGATAAAATGTTGCAAATTGCAGAGCTGAAGATGAGGGAGTGTAAGCGAAGGTTTCACAGCCAAGACAGACTGCAATGCGAGAGACAAAGAAAATAAAAGAAAAGGAAAAACTATGGCAAATGACCAAGGGAATTAGCAATAAAAAGCCAAAAGAAAAACGTAAAAAAATAAAAAAAAAGGGGGAACTAGGCGAAAATCGAAGGCGAATTATGCAATCAAAAAAGAAACATTTCCCCGAAAGCGGGTGCAGGGTCCAGCAAACATTTTCCCCTACTGATAAGTTAACACTCGAGTGTGTTTACGCAATGGTGTGTGCTGCAAAAGCTAGAGGGAAAAATCATATTTATGGTTTTAAAAAAGAAAAAACAAAACGAAAATGCAAAAAAAAAATAAGATTTAAAGCGAAAATGATTTTGGAAAAAAAAGTAAAAGGGGAAAAAAAAGTTTCGAGGGTTGAAGCGACGAGCAGCAAACGACTTGGGACGATTATACTGTGTTGAAGCTACAACAAAAACTACTACTAATAAAAAAGGTAACGAAATCTCCGCATCTGAATCTTCAACTGTTGGTCTTTATCTTCTCCATACTTTAGCGCTTAATTTTCCCACTGATACAGCTTTACATAGCATAAAGAAAACGTAGAATATCACTTCTTTTCACCGCTTCACCTTTTTCGTAATGCGCAGAAGCATCCCTTATACCAAGATCAGCAGATGATGCAAATGCTGATGACGAGATAACAGAGAAAGGACAAAAATCAAAAAAACATACACACAACAAAAATAAAAAACAAGGCATCAGAGCACGGGTAAAGGTGTGGGGTTTTAAAATTTATGTCTGCAGTGAAGGGGATGCTGCAGACAGATTGCGGAAATGTAAAATAATATTTCCTCTGTATCTGTTTTTATTTTTCGTCGCCCCCTTCTAGCAGTACAATATATATCGTAGTATTATATAACATATAATATATATAATATATATAAAATTTTATATATATATATATATAAATATATATGGTGTGTGGGTGTGTGTGGTGTGTGTGTGTTATATATTTTTATAATATATATAATAATATATATAAATTTTTTTTTTTTTTTTTTTTTGGGGGGGGGGCTTAATCCTAGTCCGAGTCCCGGTGCGGATTTTCTTCCTCATCTGTATCGCATCTTCATTACGGTTTGGACGTTTTTTACGACCGGATGCATATAGATAATACAGAAATACATATTTATGTATAGTATGAGAAAATATAATAGAGAGAGATATATAATATAGATATAATATATATATATATAATATAAATATGATATTATATATGAATATAGTATAGATAAGTTAGATATATAATAGATATATAGATAGAGAATATATATATAGTATAGAGATATATATAGATATATATATATAGATAATATAAATTATATATATATATAATATATATAGTATATATATAATATAAATATATATATATATATATATAATATAATATATATATAATATATAATATATATATAATATATATATAATATATATATATATATATATATATATATATATATATATATATATATATATATAATATATATATATATATATATATATATATATATATATGTATATATGTATATATATATATTCATTTTATTATTCATGCATATATATTTATATAATTTTTCTTGTATTACTATGTTTATTATGTATATTACATGATTCTTTTCTATTAACATTCAGTAAATGTATTTCAAAATTGCCCCAATCGGCACGGAGGGCAAGAGTCAGTTCTTAGTTTTACCTATCTCACCTGTTTACCTTTTCCTTGACTTTTGGAAGGGGTCTTTTGCATTATTTAATTGTCTTAAAGTTACCAAGATTTAATTAGCAATTTAATAATCATAACATCAATAACAATAATAAGGGTATCGATATCAAATGTATTAAAAAGAAAAACACATTTTCCAGGAATGAGGAAATCAGGATTGGTCACAAGGGCCAACTGATAGACTCCTTGCAGACTGAGCACATGTGGACCCATCTGTATGTAAAAAAAAAAAAAAAAAAAAAAAAAATACTGGGGGCAGAAAGTAAATCCGTGGACTGGGTTAAAAACGTTTTATTTTTTGGTTCATTGTTACAGCACTGATGGATATTTTGCTGTCTTCGAAACGTTTGCAAATGAACATGAAGCTCTTTACGTGTGTGTGTGTGTGTGTGTGTGTGTGTGTGTGTGTGTGTGTGTGTGTGTGTGTGTGTGTGTGTGTGTGTGTGTGTGTGTGTTTGCAGACATTTGTGTATATATATTTGCATATACATACATATATATATTATATATATATATATATATATATATATATATATATACTATATATATATATATATATATATTATATAATATATATGTATATATATTTATATGTATGCATATATATATGTATATATATATATATATATATATATATATATATATATATAATATATATATATATATATGTAAGGCCACGGTGGCCGAGTGGTTAGATCATCGGACTCAAGACTGGCACGACGGCAATCTGAATGCGAGGGTTCGAGTCACCGGCTGGCGCGTTGTTCCCTTGGGCAAGGAACTTCACCTCGATTGCCTACCTAGCCACTGGGTGGCCAAGCCAGCCCAAGTCAGTGCTGGTCCCAAGCCCGGATAAAATAGAGAGAATGATTACCTAAAAGGTAATACCAGCACTCTCCGTGGAAAGGAACTGGGGACCTTACCACGTACTCACTCCAAGAGCATCACAACATGAAAACTACAATTAAGTATCATGCTGTGACCACGGCGTATCAAACATGAACCTATCGTAAAAAAAAAATATGTATATATATATATATATATATATATATATATATAAAATATATATACATATATATATATATGTATGCATATATATATACACATATATATATATAATATATATATATATATATATATATATATTATATATATTATATAGTATATATATATATATATATATATATATATATATATTATATATATATATTATATCATATCTATCTATCTATCTATCTATCTATCTATCTATCTTCTATCTTCTATCTATCTATCTTCTACCCATCATATATAATATTTTTTAAAAAATATATATTTTTATCTATCTATCATCTATCTATTTTATTATATATATATATTATTTTATATAATATAATTTTATATATATATAAAATTATATATATAAATAGATAAAAAAATATTTATATATATAAAATTATATATATATATTTATTTATTATTTTAAATATATATATATTTTAAATATATATATATATATTTACAAACCATACACACACACAACATACATCTTTATATTTTAAAATTTTAAAATATAAAATATATATTTTAATATATAAAATATATATTATATATATATATATATATATAAAATTTTATATTATATATTATATATATATAATATATTTTATATATTTTAATTTATGTTAAAATAAAATTAAATTTATACATATCCCTTACTTTAAACCTACAAAATTTATTTTTTTTTTTCTTTCTTTTTTCTTTATTCTATAATTTTTGGCAATAGATGATGAATATTAATAATTTTACATATTATGTTATAAAAATAATGAAAATTTTATTTTTTATTTTTTATATGTTAAGTTGTTACACGCGAAAGTGAAATTGCCACAGAACCCGGGAAAACCCCGAGACCCCCTCGTGGTCCGCCATTGGAACCTCTTTGAAAGGGTGCAGGGTTAGAGCTCCCTTTTCTGAGGTGATAACCCTTTGGGGGGCTTTTTTGACTGCGGGGAGAAAAAAAAGGGGTTTTCCAAATAAGGTCTATTTTGTAGGTGGAGGGAAATTCATCGGGTTTTCCCCAGGGGTTCACATCCCCAGTGTTTGGGGGTTTTTGGGCCCACCCCTGTACGCTTTTGAGACAGGGTCTGGGGGTTTGACGTTTCTGTACACGAATGGGCCCGCGGTAGCAACAGCCTTTTGGTCCCTTTTTCCAGCAAAAAGGGGGGGGCCTATTTGGCACGGTCAGATCAATCGGCTGGTCCCCTTTGGGGAGGTTTGGGGTCAAGCACTCAGTGCCCCCGTTTTTTCACTCACAGTGGCCCGTGAGGGGGCAGACAACGGTCATAGGGGGTTAAAACCTCTCACCACCCCGGGGGCTGTTCGACTTTATTTTCCCAACTACAGCTTCCCCTTGTTCAGGCGTGAGAGTAAAAAATAATGGATTATTTTTTTGGCAAGCTTTTTTCAAATCCCACAACAAAGAGATAAAAATAAATGAAAACCCTTGCAAGGCCCCAGACAAAGGGGCAGTCACTCTGAACCCCTTTCCCTGGTTTCTAGTGGCAAAAAAAAAATGAAAAGCACAGGTTGGCTTTTGAGCCCTACTGCAAAATGGACCCCTTAACCAAAACATTTCTGCCCAGAGATTGCTGGCAGATGGACTCTATTTGTTGTTTCTCTCCCCCCCCAAACATCCAAAAACCCCCAATTTTCTGAGTAACGCTCGGGCCGCCCCCCTGCCCGAAGGGGATCAAAGTAAACCCACCAAAAACATTTGCGCTCCCCGACCGACCCCCCCCCCCCCCCTAACGGGGGGCCCCCTTTTGCTGCGGGGGGGGGTTTGGGAAAGTCCCAACGTCTTTTTGGGGCGGGAAACCAGAGGGCAATCCCATACTGGGGGGGGTCCCCAAGTGGGGGATAACAAATGGTTTCCCCTGGTAAACCCAAAGGCCTATAAAGGGGGGGATGGTGCCCCCCCCCCGGGTTTTCTTCCATCTTGGACCAGGGAGAACTCTCCCAGTGCCCTTTACCGTCTTTGGCATCCTGTATTAAAAAGGAGACGGGAGCTTGGGGGTTGAGCGTTGCTGCCGCTGCGCCCTCAGCAGCGACCCCACTCTTTGGTCTTTTTTTGGTTAGAAATCCCCACAACAAAGAGATACAAATGATGACAAACCGTGCAAGGCCCAGACTACGGCAGTCACTCTTAGACGGTCAAGCAGGCACTGTTCAGTCAGAAGCGCATAGGTCCCACGACTGCCATCAGTACTGTAATAGTGGCTGCGTATATTTCCTCATTACCTCTGTGGCTGTTGGGAGATTTTGAGCCCAACTATAGCTTCCCCTCGTTGGTGGGTAGGTGGGTGAGGAAATGAAGAATTCTAATTTGTATGAGTAATACAAATTTACAATGATTTAGCTCTCTCCCTGACGACCTACGCGATCCCCTGACCATTCCCTCTGGAAAATCACATGTTGTCACTCTGGAACCTTTCCAGCTTCCAAAGGGCAAGAATGGGAATCGTAATGGTTCCCAGGCTCCCAAACCAGGTAAGAAGGGGAAAAGTCCTCCTCAATCCTGGAATATGACAGTATTTCATATAGTAAGTACCAAGTAGTAAAGACCATTGATGGTGTATCAATCATGGATCTTGATATTTTTGAAGTACATCAGAAAATAGCTGAGGTATGTCAACGTGATCCTCGCTTCACCCCACAGCGAGATGGTACTCTATTAGTTGAGGTTTCGTCACCAGAGGAGAGTGAACGTCTGCGTGCGCTATGCAACATCCTTGGGGCTCAAGTTTCATGTTCTCCTCACATGGTACAATCAGTGTAAGGGCATTGTCTTTTCCCGAGACCTGATGAGGTATTCTGAGGAGAAACTGTTACAGGAACTAGAGAATTTTAATGTACTGGCAGTAAAACGTTTTAAAAAGAAAGTTGATGGTTTGGAACAGTCGACACCAGCTCTCCTTCTAACTTTTAACATGTTAGTCCTTCCAGAATCAGTTAAGATGGCATGGTATCACCTCAAGGTAAAGCCATATGTGCCCAACCCTATGCGGTGCTTCCACTGCCAGGGTTATGGGCATGGAGCCAACTCTTGCTGTTTTAAGGGAAATGGACAACCAAGGAGGTTAGTTTTCCAGAGGCAAAGCGACGTGCCCATGTGCTGTTTGTACAGCCAGGTAAATCCTTTGCTTCAGTTCTAGCCCATCCTCCTTCCCACCAACCCTTGCCCTCCAGTGCTTCTTACACCCCACACTCTGTCACTTCCTTTAAACCCCAGTCCCCAATTGCTGAAACTGCCTCTGGTGAATTCCACCAGAGTAGGAGTGAAGGGTCTATTGAGGAGACTCCTCCTCCCAAAGTAAGGTCTTTGGAGCCATCAGGCAAGGCTCCAGAGGCCTCAATGGTGACAGCTCCAGCTGCCACCACATCCACAGGGGCCTCCGCTGCTAGGCTGAATACCCCTGAAGCAAAGGCTCAGGTACGCCCCTTGCCCAGGCAAAGGAATCCTGAGCCTGTTCAAAGACCCATTTCAAAATGGGGTCTTTCGAGCCGTCAGGCAGGGATCCAGAGGCCTCAACGGTGACAGCTCCAGCTGCCACCACATCCACAGGGGCCTCTGCTGCTAGGCAGAATGCCCCTGAAGCAAAGGCTCAGGTCCGTCCTTTGCCCAGGCAAAGAAATCCTGAGCCTGTCAAAAGGAAGCCTGTGGAAACTAGTTCCACAGGTAAACAACCCCTCAAAAGATTCTCCCAAGATCCTGGAAAGGGACAGCTTGAAGGTGTGGGGCAAATCTTAACCACAGGTCCTGCCAAACACCTTGTGAAGAAGTAGTTTGGAGAACTGGATACCCTAATCCAATGGAACTGTCAGGGAATTCATGCAAAATGGGAAAGAACTGCAACATCTGATAGCTTCATGTAACCCAGTTTGTGTATGCTTACAAGAGATTATGACCAGGGAAAATCATCCGATTTCCCTGAGAGGATTCCAAATTCAAGCCCATTAGGGGACTTTTGATAATGGACCTCATGGAGGAGTAGCAGTACTGGTACGTCAGGATATTTCCTTCCAGGCCATCCACCTGCAGACAACACTGCAGGTGAAGGCTGTGAGAATAGACTTGACACCTTATACTGTTGCATCCATCTACCTTCCTCCACATAATCTCAACAAAGATGATTTGGAAGATACTTGGGCAGTAGCCACATCCATTTCTACTCTTGGGAGATTTCAATGGTCGGTATCACCTCTGGGGAAGCACTTTGTGCAAACCTCGAGGAAGGGCCTTGGAGTCCTTAAGAGTTCTTAAGAGTAGATGCAGTTTAACTGAAGAGTGACACTCCCACACATTTCCAAATTCAAAATGGTACATTCTCCAATACAGACCTGTCAATTGGCTCACCTGATTCACAGATGAATTTCACTTGGCAGGTCATGGAAGACTTACATGGAAGCGACCACTTTCCAATACTTTTGCAAGAGGTGAATGGTGTTCCAGGCAATGGACTGCAGAGATGGCAACTTGAACATGCGGACTGGCATCTTTTTAGATCAACTGCAGTATTTCAAGGATCTGTGAATTATTTCTAGTGTGTTCAAGATGCTGTTAATCACTTCACATCACGAATTCATCTTGCAGCAGAATCATCCATTCTCAAAAGTAACGGACATTACCATCGACCTCCGGTACCATGGTGGTCTGATGAATGCTAGCAAGCTGTCAGAGCAAGGAAAGCTGCATTAAGGCAGTTGAAACGACACCCCAGTGATGTAACCTTGATCCATTGCAAAAAGACCGGAACTAAGGCCAGGCGAGTGCTAAAGGAGGCTAGACATCGTGGAGACAGTGTGTCTCCTCGATTAACTCTGGTACCCCCTTAGCATGGGTATGGGACAAGGTGCAAAAGATCTATGGAAAGAGCACATCACTGTCACCACCTGCTTTGAAGATAGATAGCATAATCATCACAGACAAAATAGATGTTGCTAATCAGCTAGCTAAATCCATGACATCTTACACTGCCCACTCTTCGGGCTGAGCAGGAACGATACCGTGTCGTTCTTTAGTAGGACTGCAGCAGAACTTCCATACAACTTACCATTTTTCCACAAGGAGATGGACTCTGCTTTGCAGCTCTGCCGTAAGACTGCCCCAGGAAGTGACGATATTCCATACCAAATAATATCTCACTTACCGGAGAGCTCCCAGAAGTTCCTGTTGGACCTATTCAATTGGATCTATAGGGAGGGTAAAGTGCCATCCACATGGAAAGAGGCTATAATCATTACTGTCCCTAAACCTGGTAAAAATGCTTCCACACCATGATATTACAGACCAATTTCTCTCACTAGCTGCATCTGCAAGCTGATGGAGAAAATGGTAAATTTCAGGTTGTCATGGCTGCTAGAAAAGGAAAACGTGCTGACCCCATATCAATACGGGTTTAGAAGATTGAGATCGACCACAGGTGCACTTGTAAGGATGGAAACTGCTATACAGAATTCCTTCGCACAGGAACGTCACATGTTATCAGTCGTCTTTGACCTAGAAAGGGCTTATGGTACCACTTGGAAGCATGACATACTCATGAAGCTGTATGACATTGGTTTAAGAGGAGCATTACCTACCTTCATACAAAGCTTCCTTGCTAACAAGAAGTTTAGAGTTCGAGTGAGAAACAATTTCTCTAACCTGGAAGATCAGCTAGAAGGGGTCCCACAAGGTCCCACAAGGGAGTCTTAAGTGTGACCCTATTTGCCATTGCTATAAATGACATTGTAAAGGTTGTTCCAAGTGCGGTCTTGTGTAATCTGTATGTGGATGACTTTACACTGTACTGCTCAGGAGGAAGCTTACACGATGTGCAAGGACACATGCAGGCTGCGATAAATCAGGTTATACAGTGAGTAATATATCATGGGTTCAAATTTTCCCCAAGTATGACCATGGCTATACATTTCCACAAATGAGGAAAATTCCATTCTCCCCTCTATTTAGGAGCAAACCCACTGCAATTTGTCCAAGAAGTACTTGGGTCTAATTTTTGACTCAAGGCTTACATGGGTGCCTCACATCAAACAGTTAAAAGTGAAGGCTACAAAAGCACTTAGTATTTTGTGGGTTCTTTCACATCCATCTTGGGGTGCAGACTTCACAACGCTTTTGCTGCTTTACCGAGTGCTTATACATAGTAAGCTTGATTATGGATGTGAGGCTTATTCATCTGCAACTCCCACTGTTCTCCGGATGTTGGACTTAGTTCATAATGAAGCTCTCAGAATCTGTACAGGGCTTTCAGGTCTTCACCTGTGGGGTCCCTGTATGCTGAGAGTGGAGAACCACCTTTCATTACACCGAGACTACATGAACCTGATTTACTACATGAGACTACAAAGGATTCTGGGATCTCCTACATTCAGATTGGTTTTCAACCCCTTTGAGGATAACCAATCCTATGGTAGGAGAATGAGGAATCTTGTGGAAGATCTTAGTTTAAGTCTCACTAAGGTTCTGGTTTTTGGAATTCCCCAATTCCCCCTTGGACTAATCAAGTCGAGCTGGATTTAGTCGGAATTGGGAAAGGGGAGAGATCCGAAGCAGAAGTCAGAGAGAGATTTCTTCAGCATATTTCTAAGTACCAAGGATCAGATGCAATATATAGAGATGGTTCAAAGTCTGAAAATGATGTGGGCTTTGCAGCAGTGAGCAGAAGGAAGACTGCATCTGGCAGTCTTTCTCTAGCAGCCTCGATCTTTACTGCAGAGTTACATGCCATCCTTGCAGCAGTTAATATGACTAGAGATCTTACAACAATTCCACTGTGATACATTGGAAGGACCAATGGAGGCATACCTCCAGAAACAAACTGCGAGAGATTAGATGACCTTCGCTTGAGAAGTAAAAGTTTCATCAACAAGACTAAGAATCGGGCACACAAGACTGACTCATGGGCCAATGATGGCTAAAAATCAAGCAGTTTGTGATGGATGCCAAGAGCCATTAACGATCGCACATGTAGTGGAAAAAATTGCAACATTCTCAGACCAAAGATGTATGTACTTGTCTCCTCCATATACACTGAAAAATGTATTTGGGGAAGATTGTGACATAGAGGGTCTTATTAGTTTTCTTAGGGAGAATAATATTTTCTATAAAATTCAATTATGCATAATGTTTATGCAATACACTTAGAGCATAATATCTATGCTTTGATTTTTAATATATTTATTGTTATTTGTAAGATATTTATTGATAGATTTTTAAAGTTTTATATAATTTAATATTACTATCTAAGAAGGTATTTGCCGCTAATAACCTCGGCTGTTGACGCGGCAGATAATTTAAAATAATCAATCAATCCCACAACCACAGCCCACATGGTGTTCCGAAACGGCCCAGGCTGGAGACAGACTCTGAGGAAGAGTCTAGACCCCCTAGGCATTACCCACAGTTTAAGGTTCCCTCTAAACCTGAAGGCTTCGACAATGCCTACCAATTGGTAAGAGCATTGGAGAAGCAGAGAAAAATCCGGTTGTCAGTCCGGGTTGCCAGAGACCAGGGCATGTAATTACGCCCAAAGATCAATCTACCTCTGAAGATCCCTCAACCAGCGAAGACTTTATAATGAAGTCGTCAGACTCCAACACAACTGACATTTATAGAGGGAACTGTTTGCTTCTCAGGGTATCATGTCTTCATTCTGCCATTCACAGCTGGCAAAAGAGGCTTGATCATCCTGGTCAGAACAACAATCCCTTGTTCTACAATGACCGATGCACCGCACTGTGGAGAGGATGTTGAATCTCTTGCTGTTGAGATTCGCCTGACTGGGGGCCTCTTCAAGCTGTACAATGTGTGCAGCAAGCCAGGTCTGTGCTACTGCAGCATAAGTAATCATAGGGGGGGACTTCAATGCACATCACCCCATCCTGGCTCCCAACAGGGCACCGGATGCGGCAGGCCATCACATAGCCTACATACGTAAGACTTTCATTGATATTTCTCTTCTCAATAGCCAAGAGCCAATGCATGTCAAAGAAGAGGTCCTAGACCTCATCTTGGCCATTGTGGAGAGAATTAGATGGTGTCTTTATCAGACTGTCACATAACACTGTTACTACCCTTATGGATGCTGGCCCAGCCCAAATGCCACAAGCAAATGGTGGAAAACAAACAAAGCCAACTGACAAGCTTTCATAATGCCTTGGCCCACTGCCTTAGAAGCAATGAACTCCCACAAAGTGAAAACGTGGAGGTGCTTGAAGCCAGACTTATCAATGCCATAAATCAAGTGGCCTCACAGACTATACCTAAAACTCGGCCATGGTCCAGGAGTTATAAAGATACCTGGTATTTTAATGACCAGATTAAGTAAGTCAACCACAGAGTGAATATGTGTAGAAAACATTCACGAAGGCAAAGAACCCCTGACAACCTGGCCCTCCTAAAGAAAGCAGTCAGGGATGACAAGAAAACTGCCATATGAGTCAGGCATAAAGAGTGGCTGGAATAGTGTGAGTCCTTTGACCAACAAACCACCCTTACAGATCTGTGGTAACGGGTCAGGTGAGCTGCTAGCCACTCAGCCCCAAGGTGCACACACCATGGCCTCAATCAGAAGCAAACAGACTGGTGCAGGAGTTCTCTGCGAGAAGAAGGAACAGCAATCTGCCAGCTGAATTGAGGACAAACTAACAACACCTACAACCAGGTAGACTTGCTCATATCAGAGAAAGGGCAGCCAAACCTGATAACTCAGATGTTTATGTTCTCTCAGAGGGAACTAACACAAAGCTACAAAAAAAATTCTTGCACAGCCCCGCCATCTGATGGGATCTCATGCCCCATCATTTCCCACCTAGGATGGCATGTGAGCTTGCAGTTCTGCAACACATCAACAAGTCCTGGGAACTTCCACTCTTCCCCAGAGGTGGAAGAGGGTTATCATAATTCCCGTCCTAAAACCAAAGGAGCCAGGGAAGTACTGCTCCATCTCTCTCCTTGGCTGTCTGGGCAAGAAGGCCAAGAGAATGGTACTAAACTGACTCCAATGGAAAATTGGACCCCCGCATAAACACCTCCATGGGTTCACAAGGGGCATGAGCACAGCATACACATAGCATGCTCTTAGGCACAGTCAGCACTGTCACTTCTGTGGTAGTATTTGAATTAGCGAGTCCTCTTGCTAGTCAGGAGACCCTGATCCAGAAGGGAATAAGAGGAAAGCTCTTGGCTTGGATTGGTGACTATTTCAGGAACTAGAATATGGAACACCTCAGGGTGGGGTTTTCAGTCCAGCCCTTTCCAACACCCAAATGTCTTGCATCCTCAACATACACCTCCCAGTGTGGTGCAAGATCATCTCATATGCAGACGATCTTGCAATCATCTCCATTGGAGCACGCTGTCTATGTAAAGCCCAACACTGTCTTGACCTTGTATCTGAGGAGTGCTGTAGGACAGGACTAAAGATCTGTGCAGCCAAATCCAAAGCCATGGTTCTGAGACAAAATGTTCAAGGCACAAGTCTGAGAATCCAGGAAATGAATTTAGAATGGGTCCAGGTCTTTTAATACCTTGGGGTAATGATTGATCGGACCCTCTCCTTTAAAAAGTAGGTCCTGTACTTGTTTGAACCAAAGCAAGACTGTCTGTCATGAGAGCTATGTCTGGGAGATATATAGGAGCTATACATAAAGTACTAATATTCTACATACATGCCATCCACCCTATTGTGGACTAGGCTTTGCGGCAATTAGGGAGACAGAAACAAAGATTAAGAGAAAAATTGGAGACATTTCAAAATGAAGCTGCCAGGATCACTCTGGGTGCCCCATGGTGGACGAAGACCCTCAATCTCCTCTCGGAGGCAAACCTTCTCCCCCTGGCATCAGGAATTGATCTAATGGCAGCTCAGTTTCATTCACAAACCTTGATCAAGTTCTCTGTTATGGGCTTGTCAAGGAGAAAGAATCAGTACACCATGCCTAGTATTAAGGCAGAAGCTGAGAGGGTCATTGCAGCCATCACAATCCATGAGGGTAACAGATAGCGCCTCCTCACTACAGGCAGAGGCAGTTGCGATCATGCGAGCCCTAACCCACGTGCCCCTGAGGGAAGGACACATGGTCATACATACAGACTGCAGGGCAGCCATTGACAGTCTACAACAAAGCTCATCCAAAGACAACATCTACCTCCTGACCAGAGGATTCTTGCTCAGGGTAGAAGAATAACCATAAACTGGGTCTCTAGCCACATAGGCATCAGAGGGAATGAGCTTGCTGACAGACTAGTCGACATTGGTATGCCCCAAATCCCATGATCATAAAATTGAGCTGAAAAATCTTAAGGCAGAAGTGTAATGCCACAGTTCGTGCCTTCCTCCTGCAGCTTCACAGAGAGAAAACGAAATCCTCCCCGTCGGCCAGATGGTACTTAGATGACAGGCTATGAGCCACAGGCACTCTCTGAAGCAATCAAGGGAGTTACTGAAGTCATTCTGCACAGAATCAGACTAGGTTACCATTGTGCATGGCAGATCATAGAAACAATTGACTATGCAGACAGGTGTTGCATGCACTGTGGTGAGCCGAACGCCACGTTGGTACACACACAATTTCTGAGACAGGGTCCGCCCACAACAGCCGCCGGGCTGGTAATGAGATTATGCCGCATGCTTACATCATGACGGCAGCAGTGCCTGGTGACAATCCCGCCACTACGGTAAGCATAGAGTCAGAGAATAAAATGAGGCAGCCATAGAGAGCTGACACAGGCCGGGCATATGTATGAAGGCCCAGTTGAAGCCAGATCTTCGCAAATCTCAAACAACAACTAACCAAGATCAGCATTCCTTGATCCTCCAGACGACCACAGCAACAGCAGAAGCAACACAAGGACTGACCAGTCCTTGGTTGACTGGGGAGCCTGCTGGCTCCTCCGTTGATCTCCAACTTCACTTTTAGCACTCAGCCATACCTGGGGGCACTCACACCCAAAACAAACACTCACAAAAGAGATAAGACAAATATTCCAAATAGTAGATGCCAAACTATCTATTATACTTTGCTGAGGGTGTGCAAGAGACACGACGGTCATAAAAACTGTTTTATCCAATTTATTCTATAATCTAATAACAATAAACATGTGGCATATTACAATGGGTTTAATATGAACAATAAGAAATATCTGAAAATATTCTTTTACTAAATCATTTCAAATCTATGGTTAACTTTAGCTTTAACCCTACCTTTACCTACTAATTATAACTCGTGATAATCTCAACAGATATAATAAACATGAATTCTGATCTTTTGTTCCTATCATAATTCATTACTTGACACAATCGGAACTGTCAGAATTGTCAAACTCCGTTGCTCTATCCTCTGCCCCCCATAAAATAACATATGTAAATACACATACAAATATATATATATATATATATATATATATATATATATATATATATATATATATCACAATGTGATAGAACTATACATTTTATTTAGATTTATTACTGGGGTGTTTCATGCTCAGCATGATGTGAAGCGATGGTGTCGTACTCTAGTAGTGTTAAGTGGTTGCATCGCTTCTTGCTCACAACAGCTACTTCTGGCTAGCTTAGTTCGAAAAAGGGAGCAGTTCTGCATAAGCCTCTCCATCATCAATACTTCTGCCATGCCTCCTCGTGGCCACCCATAGATACTGGGTACCTTGTGGTCCCAGGAAAAAACGTGGGGGATCTCGGGGCAACAGGAGGCCTCAGAGGTACAGAGCCATGGCCAACTGGTATATGGACATGTCTTGGCTCCATACCAATTCCTGCATCTTAGCCACCCTGGGGTAGTTTGATGGCTCAGGGGACGTGGGCCTTACCAGCCCTCCCCCCAGATAACTCACCGACAACTACCTGTATAAATGGATATGCCAAGGGGAGGGGTGCTGTCCCTCCCACCCAGCAAGCAAGGCGGGCTGTGGATCCCTTTGGGAGGGCAAATGCTGTGCTGCAGGAAGGGAATGATAGTTACTTGCTCCACCAACCCACCATGAGGCTTGTGGGGCAAAGACCTAGGGAACTCCACAGGCGTATGGTGGGCTCCACAGTCTGCCGACCCCCTTTCTTTGGGGTAGCATCAGCAGGGGTGGCAGAGGTGTTGTTCACCCAGAATGACCACCCAAGGCTTAACCTCAGGTGAGGTATCCTTGTAGGTGCTTGGAACATTTGATCCTTGCAGCAGGAAAAGTGGTTATTTCTTCTATCAAGGGAATTAGAGTGGTTGGGAGTTGAAGTTGGCTACTCTCCCAGAGGTGAGAATACCAAGCAGCGGCACAATTAGTATGGGTGGGTAAACCTACTACTGGTTGGGTCATGGCGATGGTCATCGCCTCCAGGGAGTAGCCCTAGCTATCTCCAGCCGACTTCTACCCTCGGCAGTTGAGGTAACACCAGTTGATGAGTGTATTGAGACTGAAGCATGCTTTTGGCTTCATGTCTCTTATTGCTGTGTATGCCCCTACTGATGTTTGCAAACTCGATGTGGAAAAGGCGTTCCATGCCAAACTCACATCTATGGCAGACAATTGCCCCTGGCAAGATGTTCTCATTGTTCTGGTTCTGGACTTCAATGTGGTATCTGGCTGCGAGATATCTGTTGGCCCCCATGGCTCCTTCTCCAGGATTTTGCTAGGTCCCAGAGAATGAAGATTTCTGGCTCCTGATATCAGCGCTCCAACTCTCATTGCTGGACATGGTATAGCAGTATGGGTACAGTGTCCAAGGAGATCGACCACATTCTTGTTAGCATGCAATGGAGGATCCTCCAGAATCCCAGAGTTTACCACAGTGCCGAGTTCTGTGGCACTGACCATAGGCTGGTAGTGGCTACCCAACAGGTCCACTTTAAAACTCCTCATCCCTCATGTGGCCATTCTAGGGTGTTTCACTTGGAACAGACTGGGGGAGGGGGAGTGTGTCCGTGGATTCACCACAACAGTCTCTGATCAATTCACAGAACCTGAAAACCTGACAGACCCAGTTGCTCTGTGGGAGTCCTTCAAGTGCAAAACACTCATAGTGGTGTAGGAGTCTTTTAGTGTACGCCTGAGGGCAAGGCAGAATTTCATCTCCCTGGAGACAATGGAGGCCACTGAAGTGTATCACATGGCTTGGCTGAATGGCAGTCAGGACTTGTGTCCCTCTTTGGTTTGTAGGGCTCAGATGCTGCTGAGAAGTGTCAATGATCAGTTCATCAGGAATCTTAGTGAGGAGGTTGAAGGCCCACTCTTGGTAAATGACCTTCGCCCTGTCTACCAAGCCCTGAAAAAGCTGTACTGTAGGCCCTCCTCGCAGATGACTGCAGTCTTCTCAGTGAATGGAGAGAGATCATCTCAGATCATGTTGGGGTTTGTGAACGTTGGGCTGAGTATTTTGAGCAGTTGTACCAGGTTGACCCTCCAAGAGTTAGGTTGGCTGCAAGTGGTATTGCAATACCTGTGCTGGACCCACCCATCAGTGACGAACCTCCTCCCCTAACGGAGGTTACGATGGTGATTTCAAAGCTAGAGTGTGGGAAAGTCACAGGCATATGTGATATCCTTGCTGAACTACTAAAGGCTGGGGCACGGGGCTTGCATGCAGTCTTGACTGTCATCTGGCAGTCTGGTACCATCCACCTGACCTGTTGAGGGGTGTAGTCATTCCTCTCTCAAAGGGGATTGTTGGGACTGTAGTAACTACCGAGGCATTACACTGTTCAGCATACCAGGCAAAGCTTTTGCCCACATCCACAACCACCTACTCAGGCACCAGAGACCAGAGCAGTCTGAATTCACTCCTGGCAAGTCCACAATAGACTGTATCCTAGAACTTTGAATAATTGTGGAACGCTGTTGTGAGTCTGGTTGTGGGTGCTTGCAGCCTACGTCGACCTCAAAAACGCATTTGACTCGGTATATCATGAATCGCTATGGGAGATTCAGAGACTCGTGGGCATTCCAATGCAGATTATTGGCCTAATAGCAAGCCAATGTATCAGTACTGAAAGTGTTGTAAAGTGTGGTGGGGAACTGTCAAACGTCTTTCCTGTTAATTCAGGGGTGAGCACCAACACTTTTCAACACCTGCATGGACTGGATAATGGGCAGAGCTACTTCCAAAGTCAGTGTCGAGCAATATTGGGTAATATCAAGGCCTCAGACCCTGATTTGCCAAAGAGGTTCCTATCCTATCTGAGTTCCTGGAATCACTGGTGGAGGCTCTTGATACATTTAGTAACGAGGCGAAGCCCTTGGGCCTAGAGGTCTCCTGAACCAAGACCAGGATTCAGTAAATTGGGGGCCTGTTAGGGGAACCCGTTCAGTCGATCCATGCTTGCAGTGAATACACTGAAGTCACAGAGAGATTTGCATACCTTGGTAGCGTAGTCCATATCTCTGGGCTGTCAGACCTGTCACGAGGAATTAGAGATGGGCTAAGGGCCTGCCTGGAGACTCGCCACGAGGTACCCTCATGGCTGGAAGCGAAGGGTGGATGCGTCCATGCGGCCCCGTCGACATTAGCCCCATGATGATGATGCGCAAATATTGTGAGAAGCACATGTCGATCACATTTTGTTTAATGAATATTTAACCCGCCAGAGGGCAGCATGATTGACAAGACATTGGTCCCGGGGAGATTCATAGTGAGTGAGTGATATTTTTTCTTTTGTTTATATTATTTCCTTGTATATTTCACAGATATTACTTTTAGCAGGCTAAATAGATGTAACCAATGTAACAATAACAATTAAAAATAATTGTTATTAATCAGGACTCACGGAATGGGACGGGATGCTGTACAGTGAACCTGATTTCTGGATCAACTGAGATGAGTAAACATAAGGAGCTAGTTTATGTATGTTATTTAATATATGATACGAGCAAGGGAAACTATTTGCATTTCTTGTCAAGTATATCCTGTTGCTACCAAGCTATTACTTTGTCGCTTATTATTTACATGTTTACAGGTTGAAACAAATATTACAATAAATCTGCTGCTCCACTCTGTTGTTTGCTATTACCTCAGTACAATTTGATATATATCTATATCTATCTATCTATCTATCTATCTATCTATCTATCTATCTATCTATCTATCTATCTATCTATCTATCTATCTATCTATCTATCTATATATCGAAACATCTTTACAATTATAACCAATGCACCTAATTTAAATGTCGAATCAATATCGATCTCTCTTCACACACACACATTGTGTATACACAAACATATATGTCATATTATATCCTGTATGTCCATCTTTTTATCGATGTATCATCTATTTAAATATGTGTCTGTGTGTTATATATGCACACACACACACACACACATGCACACGCACACGCACACGCACACACACCACACACACACACACACACACACAGAAGCTAAATGAGAGAGGAAGGACTGGGTACAGAAGACACGCTGTTAAACGACGGCCAAGAACAAAATGAGAATGGGGATGGGTTCGGGGGGGGGGGGGGAAGAAGAGGAAGAAATAGTAGGTAGAAGATAGATAAAGAGGGGGTAGGTGGAGGTAAATGTATATGGCATGGAGAAATGTCGAAGAGGAGTGGGTGAACGTCAAGGGAAAAAGAAGAGAGGAAGAAAGATCTGGAAGCGAAGGAAGATAGGGTGAAAAGAATAGGAGAAATGAAAAAGAGAAAGAGGAAGAACGAGAGAAGGAGAAAAGGAAAGGAGAGTGGGATCGTCTCATTACCTGTGAGGAGGTTGGAGTACCTGGCGAGGCTGATGAGGCGAAGGAGGGGGTTAATCGTGGGGCGGGGGGTTAACTGAGGGAGGGGCGGGTATTTGCATTGGGGAAGGGGAGGGGGCGGAGGGAGGGGGAGCTAGCAGCATGCGGAAGGATGGCAGGGAAAGGAAAAAGAGAGCTAGGGGAATGGTGTAAGGGGGAGAGGGGGAATGGTGTAAGGGAGAGAGAGGGAAAGGAAGGAGGAGGAGGGGAAGGAGTGATTTAATGGTAATGAGGTGGAAAGATAGTGATGATGTTGATGAGTTCAGGCGAAGGACGAGATTGCGATGTTTGCTGCGTAATTACATTTCTGATGTTAATTTGTTAGTTTAAGACTTGTTTATGTGTTATATATGCAAATCTACGCATCTGTATCTTTACATCTATATTTATACCCAGTTCTCTCTCTATCTATTTATCTACCTATCTGTTTATCTGTCTATCATTCTGTCACTCAATCTATCTTTTAACATATCTATTTACCTTTCTCTCTCTCTCTGTTTTTCTGGACACACACACACACACACACACACACACACACACACACACACACACACACACACACACACACACACACATATATATATATATATATATATATATATATATATATATATATATATATATATATATATATATATATATATATAAGTCCGTCTGAGTAAAACTGAGGATCATGTGATCTGAACCATGTCAGAGCAGCTCTTTTTACAGCTTTAACCAATGGAAAATTGGTACCTTTCAATTATTTTCTTAAGTTTGAAAAAAAATGTTGGATAGCGCTAAATCGGGGCTGTAAGGTGGATTTCGGACGATTTCCTATAGAAATTCATTCATCACAGCTCTTGTCTGCCGAGTGCTGTGAGCGGGTGTATTGTGGTGGAAGAGAGCGCGTTGATGCAGCTCTTCAGGGCGTTTTTCTGAGGATATGCCGGAGGAGCTGCCGTACAAGGATACTCTGGAAGAGCTGCCGTCCGAGGATAAGCCGGAGGGAACTGCCTCCCGAGGATAAGCCGGAGGGAACTGCCTCCCGAGGAGACGCCGGGGAAACTGCCGGTAGCAGAAAGACCATTGGATGAACAGTGATAGTGCAGCCAGTCTGAGAGCAGGCAAGATCGTGATTGCCAGAAGAGTGCGGATGACAGAAGGGCAGGCCCTGGTGTCACG
>NC_051399.1:50074835-50075846 GCF_015228065.2 Penaeus monodon | reverse complement strand
AAAAATATATATATATTTTAAATTATATTTTTTTTTTTGACTTTTCATCTTTCCCTAGTATAAATTCCTGCTCGACATATTAGCTTTATCTTTTTTTTTAGTTTTACTTATCATCTCTACTAATTTCCCGTATTCTAATTTCAGACAGCAAATAGAGAATTCTATTAGCTTTTGCTGACAGTTTATCAATCTGTTTAATGGAAGTATCGAAAATAGTATAGAAGATAATGCAAACAAAATCGTCTCCTTTCTCTTTATAATCGAGATCGTTTCACTGAGACCTCCAGTGGTTTCCTCGGCCCCTTTCCCACTGCCTTCCCACTCCCCTCTTCCTCTTCCACCTCCGACGACACACCCTAGTTTGCAACTTGTACGTATTCCTTTTTCCTTGTTTCCTTCAGACTTATGCCTCTATAATCCTACTACAAATCTTATCACCACTTGTACCCATTCTTATAAACTTAACACCCCAGCTCATCCCTTTCCATCAATCCCAAGACACTAACGTTTCCCCTATGACCTTCATTTTCCTCCTCTGTATTCCCATCTTTCCAATCCACCCCTTTCCTTTCCTTTCCCTATCCCTTCTTCTCCTTCCCCACTCCGTCTCCCTCTTTCCCTTCTCTCCTCCCCTCTTAAACCCTTCCCTTCTGACTTTCTTTCCCTGTCCCTTCCCCACCTCCCCATCCGTCTCCTTCTTCCCTTTCTACCTTCCCTCCCCCTCTTAACACACCCCGCCCATTAGGGGGGAATATTGGCTTTGATTAACGCGCTCGAGCTTCTTGCCTCTTTTATGCCGTCACTAGAAGAAGATTCCGTTGCCATTAAAACTTTCTTACTCTTATTAGGAAAGCTTTTTAAACTCGGCCAATACGACAAGCCGGGGAGGATGTGTCGTCTCTCTCTCTCTCTCTCTCTCTCTCTCTATCTCTCTCTCTCTCTATCTCTCTATCTATCTATCTATCTATTTATCTATCTATCTATCTATCTATCTATCAATCTGTCTATCTC
>NC_051399.1:50059835-50067335 GCF_015228065.2 Penaeus monodon | reverse complement strand
CCATTGTGTTTCTACTGGTTATGACAGCCATATGTACAGTGGTTGGAGGCCTTGCTGCTGTCATCTACACAGATACCCTGCAGTTCTTCATCATGATTGGAGGATCATTTTACGTCATGATTAAAGGTAAGAGGGAGTGGTAATTAGTAGTAAAGGTGTTGGTATCCATATCTACAAAGGCTGGTAATGATTTTGAGATTTCACTCACTAAATTCATATTTTAAACTTAATGTTTTCTTAAGAGATGATAGGTGTTGTATTGTTTTGATAATGATTGTTTTAATTGTGCACATTACAGTAGATCTAATCTAAGTGAATGTTTCAAGTAATCATGTGATTGGATGTAACAAATTGCAATATTCATTTATTAAATCAGAGTGAAGAAAAAGGAAGCAAAGGAAAAGGGAATTTATATAGAGTTGTTCTTATTACTTCTATGGAATATATTACTGATGCCAGGCAAGGGACAGTTGAAGATGAAGTATAATCAAGTTGATTTATGTGCTGTCTATGTGTTTTCTATTGTATTTAATGTATGATTGATGTGGTTTTAACTAGAGTTTTTATGCTTTTATTTTTCAGGCTTATATACAGTTGGTGGATACTCTGAGCTGCAAACCAAGTACCTAGCCTCAATACCTGAAAAGCTGCTGTCCAACTCAACGTGTGGACTTCCTCGAGTAGATTCATGGAGAATGTTGAGAGATGCAGACACTCTGTTAGTGACATGCCTTGGCCAGGTTTCTGCTTGGCCAGATACCTGCTTCCATTTGGTACTGGTGTGCAGACCAAGTGAGTTATGTGAAGCTTTTCTAGTATGTAGGATCTCTTAAGGGATGTACAGTTTTGGGTATATATGAAAGCATAGACAACATAGTCCCATCCAGGTGTTCTCTGCATCTGGTAACACTTTGTTATGTGAAGTGAACAAGAACATCTTCTGTTAAGCTTCAGCTGGTAACATAACAATTGTGTAAATGATAGTTTATTAATAAGTTTCCATTGTAAGTATCAGCATAAGAATCTGACCAATATAATTCAGTACAAACACAGCAGTTGTGTCAGAGAGGAGAGAAGTCTACTGACCTGTAGACACTAGACTTCAAGATGTCCATAGCGTAAAATCCAGTGCAACTTTCTCTGAACACCTGGTTTATTGTTCAAAGTTATTGACCCATGGGGATATCTTACCATTTGTGAGTCATACCTGGAAGAGCACCAGCTTCAGCAGTGAACCAAACTCTGCCCAACTTGGACTGGTGGTACAGGGTATGTTACAGAAAATTGAATATTATGAAAATATATAAAAAAAAACATACAAATAATCTCTAGTTACTTATTTCTTATTGCACAGAGTTGTAGACTATCTGAAATGATAATATGGAGTCTACTCAACAAAAAAAGTATATTACCATCTTGATATAGTATAACAAATGGACTGATATAGACCTCAGTATATGGCAAAACAACAAAAAATGTGAATGTAGAATAAGAGCTAACACCACTGTAAAGAGAAGGCATGGAGTCTTGATATTATTATCCTACAGGCCATACACCTAGGAGAGTCACCATTTAAATAAGCCTAATGCCCCAGTTTTAGTTCACATGAAGCCACGAGGCACCCTAATCCAACAGGCTAATTATTTAAGTGATTTATGGGGTGGCATTATATAAACTGCTGTAGCAGGCATAAAAGTTTCCAGTAGAGTTCACCTTTTACACAGACTGACCACAAGTTATCTTCCCCATTCTCCCTATGCACACATTCTTTAGTCTTGTTCTAGAATATAATTCAAATTGTTATATTTTCAGTGTCTTATTTTTAATGAAATGCTGTGTTCGAGAGGACTGAGAGTAAAGAATTGGTGAATAATGGTGTCTAGGTTTTAGGTGTTGATGATAAGATAGGTTAGCACATGTTCATGAATAACTGGGTGAGGTATGCTGACCATAAACATGCTTGTAGAATTAGGGGAGGAAGGGGTGCATATACTGTAGAAGTTTGGAGGAGACATAAGTTATAATGAAAAGTTCATTTTGCAACTGCCAGCATATTACTTGGAATCATAATATGCCAATATATGATATGGACACACATCCATTTAAAAACTAAATTATTTTGTAAAACAGAACAAAATTTGCCAAAAACTTGCATCATATTTTACTCAGTGGATGCTGTGCTAGATCTGTCAGTTATTATGGAAATGTTACATTTTCTCTCGATACACTTACTGTATTTGTACTAATATGTAGGTCAAAGTCTTATGCTGACTTTTACAAAGGCCATATGTTTGTAAAATATCATTTGATGTAATGATTATATGTGCTCACTGCCAGCTGCAGCACAACATACAGTAGTGGTTCATGGCAAAATCACATAATACATTGTTACCAGGTGTGAAGAATCCCTACAAGGGAAAATGCTGACTATGTTTTAAACCTTTCATTTGACTCTATGTGCACAAGCACGCAAAGTAGTCATACATGTGATGCACTCAAATACAAACACAGACATGCCCATATACACACAGTCATGCATGCATGCATGTTTGTGCACACACACACACACACACACACACACACACACACACACACACACACACACACACACACACACACACACACAACCACACACACACACACACACACACACACACACACACATATATATATATTATATATATAATATATATATATTATTAGATATTATATATATATATATATATATAATACATACATAATATATATATATAATAGTATATATATAATATAAACATATATATATATTAATATATATATATAATATATATATATATATATACACGTACATACAAACCACACACACACACACACACACACACACACACACCACACACACACACACACACACACACACACACACACAACACACACACACACACCTACACACACATACACCACACACACACACACACAACACACACACACACACACACACAAACACAAACACACACATCATATATATATTTATATATATATATATATATATATATATATATATATATATATATATATTTGGTGTGTGTTGTGTGGTGGGTTTGTGTACAATATATATATAATATTAATAATATATAATAATAAAATTTTATATATTATATAAAAATTATATATATATTATACATATATATATTATAATATATATATATATATATATATATCTATATTATATTATTATTTATATGTACATATATATATAATATATATATATATATTTTAATATATATATATTAATATTTTAAATATAATATTATATAAAATATTATATATATATATATATATATATATATATATATATATATAACTAAGTAATGATAACAATAGCAGGGGTATTAATGACGTAATGAGATAATAATAAAATAATAACATCGGCAATAATAATGATGATAAAAATAACAATAATGAAAATAAAATCATCATTTTATCTTTATTACCCTCATCATTAATAGTGTTATGATACTTTTCCCTTTCATTATTTTGTGTATGTATTGTTAATGATTCGTATGTTATTTTTATCAAATCATTGTTAGGATTCAGCATTCGATTCATTATGATCTTTGCAATTACCCCTCATCAAACATAATCATCATTAAAAATTTACTAAATTTCTGTGAAAAATTTTACCATTCTCTTTATCATTCAAACCCTATCATTCCCAGCTCTATTTGCTTTAAAAAGCCCCTCTGAATTTCGTACAGTGATGAGGTGTTGCATTGATTCAGTTTGGATTGTTTTGAGTAGCTGCGATTAATCTTGGAGCGGGAGAAATGGGCCTCTCCCTTCCTCCTCTGGCCTCCTATTTGACCTCGCTATTTTTTTTGTTCTTGGGGTTTCTCCATTCTCTCTCTCTTCTCTCTCTCTCTCCTCTCCTCTTCTCTCTCTCCTCTCTCTCTCTCTCTTTCTTCTCTTCTTTTCTCTCTCTCTTTTTCTTTTAAAATTTTTTCCTCTTCTCTCGTGTTTATCACTCGCCGCTCGCTTTCTCAGAAAGATACACAAGCGACTTTTATACAGCCTTAAAACGAAAAAAAAAAAAAAAAAAAACGACGAGCATAAATAAAAAAAAGCATTATAATATCAACCAGTGCTTTTTCCCTTCCTCCCTCCCTCACACTCTCTTCTGTTGTAGTTTAATCCTCCCTTTGCCTTTATCTTTATTTATCTTTATTTTGCTTCCCAATAGGGAAAGAACAAATAGAAATAAATGAATTAATAAAAAACAAAAGCATAAAATATAATGAGACTGTATGAAGAAAGAAGACACACAAGACAGAGAGGCAAAGAGGGAAGACAGAAAAAAGCAAGCAACGAAAAATTTAAGATAAGCCCTTTACGTGAATCAAGACACAAGGGCCCGAATTTTCTTTTTTTTCTCTCTCTCCCTCTCCCTCTCTTTTCTTCCCCTCTCTTCTCTCTTTTCTCTCACACACACACACACACACACACACACACACACAATACAAACCTTTTCTCTCTCTCTCCCCACCCCCTTTCACTCTCTACTATCTATTTTATCCCTATCTATTATCTACCCATCTCTATCCCACTGTTTTTTATTTAACTTTCATATTTTTTTTTTATTTTTTTTTTTGTCTTTCTCTTAATGTCATTTTCTTATCTTTTTTTATCGTTCTTTCCTCTCGTCGCCCCTTTGTATCCCGCCCACGTCTTTCACAATGTAAAGAGAAAAGTTCCCCGCCTTTTTTTCCCTTTTTTTAAAAAACTCTTGAATTAGCGTGGACCGATCACCTGTTCCCCAAAACCCCATGCTCTTTCATTGTACTTATCTGTTCAATCCTTTTTTCTTTTATTGTTTCTGTGAGATGGAATGAGGAGAGAAAAAAAAGGGGAAGTGTGAAAGATGGATAGATAGAAAATAGATAGAGGATGACAGATTTTATAGTAGATAGATAGATAGATAGATAAATAGATAGATAGATAGATAGAGAGATAGAGAGAGGGAGGGTGAGGGGGGAGAAGAGAGGAGAGAGAGGGGAAAGGTTTTTTCAGTTTTTTTTTTTAAGAGTAAAAAATTTTAAGGAGGGAAAAGTGAGGAAAAGAGGAAGAAACCCACGGAAAAAGGAAATTTTAATGGGCGGGGTTTTTTTTTTTTTAAGAGGGGGAGGGGAGGAGAAAGGAAAAAGGGGGACGGGGGGAGGTGGGGGGGAAGGGGAAAAAAAGTAGAAGGGGGGTTTAAGAGGGGAGGAGAGAAGGGAAGAGGGAGACGGAGTGGGGAAGGAGAAAAGGGATAGGAAAGGAAAGGAAAGGGGTGGATTGGAAAGATGGGAATACAGAGGAGGAAAATGAAGGTCATAGGGGAAACGTTAGTGTCTTGGGATTGATGGAAAGGGATGAGCTGGGGTGTTAAGTTTATAAGAATGGGTACAAGTGGTGATAAGATTTGTAGTAGGATTATAGAGGCATAAGTCTGAAGGAAACAAGGAAAAAGGAATACGTACAAGTTGCAAACTAGGGTGTGTCGTCGGAGTGGAAGAGGAAGAGGGAGTGGGAAGGCAGTGGGAAAGGGCGAGGAAACACTGGAGGTCTCAGTGAAACGATCTCGATTATAAAGAGAAAGGAGACGATTTTGTTTGCATATCTTCTATACTATTTCGATACTTCCATTAAACAGATTGATAAACTGTCAGCAAAAGCAAATAGAATTCTCTATTTGCTGTCTGAAATTAGAATACGGAAATTAGTAGAGATGATAAGTAAAATACAAAAAAAAGATAAAACTAATATGTCGAGCAGGATTTATACTAGGGAAAGATGAATAAGTCTTTATATATATATATATATATATATAATATATATAATAATATATATATATATAATAATATATATATATATTATATTAAATATCACCACACACACACACAACACACACAAACACACACACACACAACACACACACACACACAACACACACACAAACAAGATATATATATATAATATATATATATATATATATATATATATATATATATTTTATATATATATATAAATATATATATAGGGAACAGGAAATCATTACTGAGATTAATAAATGCACAAATAGAAAAATTAAATAAACTTGCCTTCATATTCGCGTATATTCACACATTCTGCCTATTACCTGTCATGAATCCAAATACCCACACACCCAAAAAGTACCTCCATGACCATATATTTTCATCATAGAAGAATCTCTCAAAATATTTTTATCAAAATTTCGCAATAATTCACCCTTCTCTCTCTCTAGTGAATTTTCCCTCTGACTTCGGGAGAGAGACTAAAAGGAAGGATTATTTATATGTTTTGGGAAACCAGTAGATGTAGTCTGAGTTATGTTTTAGCTTCGGGAACGATATATAAAACGAATGAGCTCGCTGTCTAATATACAGCTATAACAATATATCTGCGGGATCCATTAGGCTCATCGTGGGACCATACATAAAAAATAAGAAAATGAATAAAAGAGAGAGAGAAAGAAAGAGAGAAGGAAAAAGATAAGAGAGAAAAAAGAACACGAGCCTGGCCCAGATTATAGATATATTAGGATATTCTCTGGGTTTGGCAAATTGATTTGATTTCCCTGAATTCTTGAGAGGGGGGGGGCGAGGTGAGGAAAGAGAAGGAGAGGAAGACGAGAGGAAGGGGAAGGAGAGGAAGACGAGAGGAGGGGGAAGAAGTGGAAGACGAGAGGATGGAGAAGGAGAGGGAGACAAGAGGAAAGAGGGCAAGGGAATGGCAGGAAGGGAAAAAGGTTAAAGGGAGAAAAAAGAAGGGACGGAAAGAAGGGAAGTAAAGACGGAGGAGAGTTTGAGAGGAGAGGGAGGGGAGTAGTGAGAGAGGGAGGGGAGTAGTGAGAGAGGGGAAGAATGGGAGAAAAGACGGAGAGGAGAACGAAGAGGGAGCCGGAGGAGGGAGGGGGGGAGAGGATTATGTATAAGAGAGATGAGCAAGAGCGGAGGAGAAGAAGAGATCGGAAACACGGTAAACAAGGAAGGTGTAGGATGGGCAATAAAAAGAAAGAGGAGAAAAACAGAAGAAGCCTCGACGAGGAGACGATAAAGAAGAAACAGGAAGCAAAGGAGATATGAAAACAGGGAGGATTGAAAGGAGGAATAACAGTAGAAAAGAGGATTAAAACACAGAGAGGTGAGGGAACAGAATTGCTCTGTGTTTGCAGGAGTTGTCTTTATATCTTTCTTCAAAGGGCCTCGACTCCCTTCGCACGCAGGTCAATATAAGTGCTGAGTATTAAAAATCTTCGTTTTAAAAGAGAATGAAAGTCGTGCAGATTCATTAGCGGGTTTAGATGAAAGGTGAAACTATAGGTACTGACATGTTGTAAATAATTATCACTGGAGGTTCATACTTCACCAGGGGACTTTGGCAGACACAGCATTCCAGCGATTTATTTTTTTTTTTTTTTTTTTTTTTTTTTTTTGAGGGGCGGTTCAGCAACGAGTTTTCTGTTTT